>NC_057809.1:555885083-556185083 GCF_018294505.1 Triticum aestivum | reverse complement strand
TTGGCCAGTATGTGGAGGACTTTAGTAAATTAGCACGTTATGCCCCGGATGATGTTGCTACGGATGCAGCTAAGCAAGAGAAGTTTCTGGAAGGACTGAATGATGAGTTGAGCATGAAGTTGATGGTAGCAACCTTCAACAACTACCAGGAGTTGGTAGATCGTGCTCTTATGATTGAAGGGAAGCAACAGCAAATTGAGAATCGCAAGAGGAACTATGGACAAGGGAAGTACAATTCAGGAGCTCAGCAGAAGCCACGTTTTACCCCGAGACTAGGAGGACATTTTCAGCATACCCATGGAGGAGGTAGCTCACGCAATCACAATGGCACCAAGAATGGTAATGGGAATGGAGGAAGCAACGGCCAGAATCACACCAACCCATCAACCCCATCCAAGAAGGACCTGAGCCAAGTCACTTGCTTTAAGTGTCAGAAGACCGGACACTATGCCAATGAATGTCCTGAAGGCTAAAATGGCAATGGAAGTTCTGGGAAGAAGCCGAACCCTTTCAACAGGGGTCAGGTGAACCATGTTAGCGTGGAGGAGGTTAAAGCTCAGCCTGATGCAGTAATAGGTAAGTTTTTGGTTAAGTCATTTACTGCACTCGTTCTTTTTGACACTGGTGCATCGCATTCATACATCTCAAAGGGATTTGTGGATAAGTATAACCTACCAACCCAAGCCCTTAGGTCACCCATGTTAGTAACCTCGCCTGGAGCAGAGTATGTGGCTAGTCTATGGTGTGATCGGTTACCATTAAGGATTCGTAACTATGTTTTTCCCTCAGACCTAATAGTTGACTAAGTCATGCGAACTCTTACAGTGGTAGACTAGCAGATGTAGGGGATGTAGGTGGTACGGTCTACCCGATCGTAAGGTGCTAGCGCTTCTGAAAGACTATGTCTCAGTCATCTGTCTTCTCTAACACCTTGTAGTGCGAGAAACCAAACAGAGGCGATCGAGTCTTGTGGGGAAAAGTGCGCAAACCTCTGCAGAGTGTAATAAACTAATCATGATTAGCCGTGTCCCCGGTTATGGACATCTTGAGTATCTAGTACCTGGATTTTCATGTGAATCTCAACATGTTACTCTAAATTAATTTTATTGGGTTATGTTTAATGATGATGCTTAATTGGGATTGAGAATGCTGTCAACCATTCTCAATGTTTAACAACTACCCTGATAGTTAAATAAATTTATTCCTTTAAAGTAGGGAAAATTTGGCTTTATGCAAAACTGCAACCATAGAGCTTTCCACCAGCCAAATATGCATATAGTATAGCTGTTTCATTCCATTACTCTCTATGTGTTACATTGCCAGCATATTCCATGTGCTGACCCGTTTCGAGCTGCAACGTTAATGTTGCAGACTTTTCAGACGATGATTAAGGAGTTTTTAGGTCGTGGTTCTATACTCAGTGATGCTGTTGGAGTTGATGGACTCACTTATCTTCCAAGCCTTCCGCTGTTATCGTTTTTTAGATGGCCTTAAGCCATATTTATTGTAATAAGTTCTCTATGGAGACACTCGATGTAATAAGTGTGTGATTGCTACTCTGTTATAAATCCTCCGAGTACTGTGTGGTGTCAGCATTACTGATCCAGGGATGACACCGGAGCACAGAGATCAGACTATTTGAGGTCTGGTCGCTACAAGTGGTTTCAAGAGAGGCTAGATGTTTGTGTTGAAAATTTAAAATTTCTTCACCATACTTGTGAACTTTGCAATAAACATGGTCATTTAAATCTCCGATGCAAATTGTTCCATGATCGTATCGTGTCCAAAAATTGTGATGATTTGATTTCCCTTGCACATCATAATGAACATAGTTTGCTTTTGGGTTATGAAGAAATGAAACGTATAACTAAGCATATTCCAGAATATAACCTTGAGAAATTCCTCGATATTGATCTAGAAGAAATTTTTATGTATTGTGCAGTGAATTGCATTGAAAATCCTTATATTGCCAATTACATAAAGAAAAGAAAACAAATAGAGGATGAAGAGAATACTAATAAAAGGGAAGAGGCTTCCCAATATCCTCCTATTATTTCTTATGATGAATCAGGTAACGAGGAGGAGCCTTCTAATCAACCAATCTCATCAATAAGGAGCTCCAAAAAGAGTATTGAACCCACACACAATGTGAAGAAGAAAAAGAAAAGACGAAGGAGCAAAGGTGAAAAGATATCCCTCCCAAATGACGTTGCCCCTATTACTCATTGTGATGATGATAATTGCTATACTATTGGTGCTATCCGTACTATTAATGATGAGAGTGATTATGCTTATGATATGAAAAGGCCCAAGCTTGGGGATGCTATGTTTGATGAGGATGACATGTTTTAGAATATATTTGCTGCAATTAATGTTTGTCCCAAGCTTGGGGATGCTATGTTTAATGAAGATGGTATTTCTAGCCTCCCAAGTTTTGATATGCAATTTTTTATGATGATAGCATGCCTCCTACTTATGATGATTATATTGATGGAAGTGGGTTTGGAAGAGTATCAACTTTAGGAAGTAATGATCCCACTATTTTGGATGATGTTGAATCTTATTGTGATAATTATGAAAGTAGATTTGGGGAGGTCATGACTTTATTTAGTAATGATTCCACTATCTTGGAAGAGGTTTCAATCGATTATGATGAGAACAAAGTTGCTACTTATGATGATTAATGTGATGATACTTATACTATAAAAAATAGTGATGATTATATTAAAACTTGTCATGATTATGATCACCCTTTTTCTGAACCTTACTCTTTTGATGTGGAAACAATTTATAGTATTCGAGTTTCTTATGATACTCCCACTATTCCGAATGAGAAGAATCTTGCTTATGTGGAGAGTAGTAAATTTTCTATGCTTGTAGATCATGAAAAGAATGCTTTAGGTGCTGGTTATATTGTTGAATTCATTCATGATGCTACTGAGAATTACTATGAGGGAGGAACATATGCTTGTAGGAATTGCAATAATATCAAGTTTCCTCTCTATGTGCTTAAAGTTTTGATGTTATGCTTGTTTTGCCCTCCTATGCTAGTTGATTATGGTTCCCACAAGTTGTTTGCTCACAAAATCCCTATGCATAGAAAGTGGGTTAGCCTTAAATGTGCTAGTCATATTATTCATGATGCTCTCTTTATGTTACAATTCTTATCTTTTATGTGAGCATCATTGAAATCATCATGCCTAGTTAGGGGCGTTAAACGATAGCGCTTGTTGGGAGGCAACCCAATTTTATTTTTGTTCCTTCCTTTTTGGTTCTGTTTAGTAATAAATAATTCATGTAGCCTCTGTTTAGATGTGGTTTTATGCTTTTACTTAGTGTTTGTGCCAAGTAGAACCTTTGGGAAGACTTGGGGAAAGTCTTTGCGATCTTGCTGTAAAAAAACAGAAACTTTAGCGCTCACGAGATTTGCTGGCATTTTTTACTGAGAATGCTATTTAGTTAATTATTTTTGCATACGATTAATAGATAAATTCCTCACGTCCAGAAATTTATTTTAGAATTTTTGGGGTTCCAGAAGTATTCGAAACCTACAGATTACTATAGACTGTTCTGTTTTTGATATATTCTGTTTTCTATGTGTTGTTTGCTTATTTTGATGAATCTATGGCTAGTAATAGAGTTTATGAACCATAGAAAAGATGGAATACAGTAGGTTTAACACCAAAATAAATAAAGAATGAGTTCATTACAGTACCTTGAAGTGGTGATTTATTTTCTTATACTAACGGAGCTCACGAGATTTTCTTTTAAGTTTTGTGTTGTGAACTTTTCAAGTTTTGGGTAAAGATTCGATGGACTATGGAATAAGGAGTGGCAAGAGACTAAGTTGGGAATGACCAAGGCACCCCAAGGTAATATTCAAGGACAACCAAGAGCCTAAGCTTGGGGATGCCCCGGAAGGCATCCCCTCTTTCGTCTTCGTTCATCGGTAACTTTACTTGGAGCTACATTTTTATTCACCACATGATATGTGTTTTGCTTGGAGCGTCATTTTATTTTCTTTTGTTTTTCTTGCTGTTTGAGTAAAATACCAAAATCTGAAATTATTAAATGTTAGGGAGTCTTAACATAGTTGCATAATTATTCGACTACTCATTGATCTTCACTTATATCTTTCGGAGTAGTTTGTAATTTTCTCTAGTGCTTCACTTATATTATTTTGAGAGTCTTTAGAACATCATGGTAGTTTGCTTTGGTTATGAATCTAGTCCTAATATGATAGGCATCCAAGAGGGATATAATAAAAACTTTCATATAAAGTGCGTTGAATACTATGAGAAGTTTGATATCTGGTGATTGTTTTGAGATATGAAGATGGTGATATTAGAGTCATGCCAGTTGAGTAGTTGAGAATTTGAGAGATACTTGTGTTAAAGTTTGTGATTCCCATAGCATGCATGTATGGTGAACCGTTATGTGATGAAGTCGGAGCATGATTTATTTATTGATTGTCTTCCTTATGAGTGGCAGTCAGGGACGAGCGATGGTCTTTTCCTACCAATCTATCCCCCTAGGAGCATGCGCGTAATACTTTGTTTCGATAACTAATAGATTTTTGCAATAATTATGTGAGTTCTTTATGACTAATGTTGAGTCCATGGATTATACGCACTCTCACCCTCCCACCATTGCTAGCCTCTCTAGTACCGCACAACTTTCGCCGGTACCATAAACCCACCATTACCTTCCTCAAAACAGCCACCATACCTACCTATTATGGCATTTCCATAGCCATTCCGAGATATACCATGCAACTTTCCACCGTTCCGTTGTTATGACACGCTTCATCATTGTCATATTGCTTTGCATGATCATGTAGTTGACATCGTATTTGTGGCAAAGCCACCGATCATACTTCTTTGATACATGTCACTCTTGATTCATTGCACATCCCGGTACACAGCCGGAGGCATTCATATCGAGTCATATTTTGTTCTAAGTATCGAGTTGTAATTCTTGAGTTGTAAGTAAATAAAAGTGTGATGGTCATCATTATTAGAGCATTGTCCCATGTGAGGAAAGGATGATGGAGACTATGATTCCCCCACAAGTCGGGATGAGACTCCAGACGAAAAAAAGAAAAAAGAGGCCATAAAAAAGGGGGAAAAGGCCCAAATAAAAAAATAAAAAATAAAAACAAAAAAATGAGAGAAAAAGAGAGAAGGGGCAATGCTACTATCCATTTACCACACTTGTGATTCAAAGTAGCACCATGATCTTCATGATAGAGTGTCTCCTATGTTGTCACTTTCATATACTAGTGGGAATTATTCATTATAGAACTTGGCTTGTATATTCCAATGATGGGCTTCCTCAAAATGCCCTAGGTCTTTGTGAGCAAACGAGTTGGATGCACACCCACTTAGTTTCTTTTTGAGCTTTCATACACTTATAGCTCTAGTGCATCCGTTGCATGGCAATCCCTACTCACTCTCATTGATATCTATTGATGGGCATCTCCATAACCCGTTGATACGCCTAGTTGATGTGAGACTATCTTCTCCTCTTTGTCTTCTCCACAACCACCATTCTATTCCACCATAGTGCTATGTCCATGGCTCACGCTCATATATTGCATGAAGATTGAAAAAGTCGGAGAACATCAAAAGTATGAAACAATTGCTTGGTTGTCATCGGGGTTGTGCATGATTTAAATATTTTTGTGTGATCAAGATAGAGCATAGCCAGACTATATGATTTTGTAGGGATAGCTTCTTTGGCCATGTTACTTTGAGAAGACATGATTACTTTGTTAGTATGCTTGAAGTATTATTATTTTTATGTCAATATTAAACTTTTGTCTTGAATCTTATGGATCTGAATATTCTTGCCACAATAAAGAATATTACATTGATAAATATGTTAGTAGCATTCCACATCAAAAATTCTGTTTTTATCATTTAGCTACTTGAGGACGAGCATGAATTAAGCTTGGGGATGCTTGATACGTCTCCAACGTATCTATAATTTTTTATTGTTCCATGTTATTATATTATCAACCTTGGATCTTTTATATGCATTTATATTCTATTTTATATGATTTTTGGGACTGACCTATTAACCTAGATCCCAGTGCCAGTGCCAGTTTCTGTTTTTTCCTTGTTCTAGAGTATCGCGGAAAAGGAAAATCAAACGGAGGCCAATTGACCTGAAACTTCACGAAACTTATTTTTGGAACGGAAGCAATCCAGGAGACTTGGAGTAGACGTCAAGGAAGCTTCGAGGTGGCCACGAGGCAGGGAGGCGCGCCTGCCCCCCTCGGCGCTCCCCCCACCCTCGTGGGCCCCTCATGGCTCCCCTGACCGACTTCTTTCGCCTATATGTATCCATATACTCTAAAAACATCCAGGAGCAGAATAGATCGGGAGTTCCGCCGCCAGAAGCCTCCGTAGCCACCAAAAACCAATCTAGACCCATTCTGGCACCCTGCCGGAGGGGGGAATCCCTCTCTAGTGGACATCTTCATCATCCCGGCGCTCTCCATGACGAGGAGGGAGTAGTCCACCCTTAGGGCTGAGGGTATGTACCAGTAGCTATGTGTTTGATCTCTCTCTCTCGTGTTCTTGAGGTGGTACGATCTTGATGTATCGCGAGCTTTGCTATTATAGTTGGATCTTATGATGTTTCTCCCCCTCTACACTCTTGTGATGGATTGAGTTTTCCCTTTGAAGTTATCTTATCGGATTGAGTCTTTAAGGATTTGAGAACACTTGATGTATGTCTTGCACGTGCTTATTTGTGGTGACAATGGGATATCATGTGATCCACTTGGGATATCATGGGATATCATATGATCCACTCGGTGATCAACTTGCGAGTTACGTGACCTCGTGAACTTATGCATAGGGGTTGGCACACGTTTTCGTCTTGACTCTCCGGTAGAAACTTTGGGGCACTCTTTGAAGTTCTTTGTGTTGGTTGAATAGATGAATCTGAGATTGTGTGATGCATATTGTACAATCATACCCCCGGATACTTGAGGTCACATTGGAGTATCTAGGTGACATTAGGATTTTGGTTGATTTGTGTCTTAAGGTGTTATTCTAGTTCGAACTCTATAATAGATCAAACGGAAAGAATTGCTTCGTGTTATTTTACTACAGACTCTGGAATAGATCGATCAGAAAGAATAACTTTGAGGTGGTTTCGTACCCTACCATAATCTCTTCGTTTGTTCTCCGCTATTAGTGACTTTGGAGTGACTCTTTGTTGCATGTTGAGGGATAGGTATATGATCGAACTTTGTTATTATTGTTGAGAGAACTTGCACTAGTGAAAGTATGAACCCTAGGCCTTGTTTCAACGCATTGCAATACCGTTTGTGCTCACTTTTATCATTAATTACCTTGATGTTTTTATATTTTCAGATTACAAAAACCTGTGTCTACTATCCATATTGCACTTGTATCACCATCTCTTCGCCGAACTAGTGCACCTATACAATTTACCATTGCATTGGGTGTGTTGGGGACACAAGAGACTCTTTGTTATTTGGTTCCAGGGTTGCTTGAGAGAGACCATCTTCATCCTACGCCTCCCATGGATTGATAAACCTTAGGTCACCCACTTGAGGGAAATTTTCTATTGTCCTACAAACCTCTGCACTTGGAGGCCCAACAACATCTACAAGAAGAAGGTTGTGTACTAGACATCAAGCTCTTTTCTGGCGCCGTTGCCGGGGAGGTTAGCGCTTGAAGGTATATCTTTAGATCTTGCAATCGAATCTTTTTGTTTCTTGTTTTAGCACTAGTTTAGTTTATAAAAGAAAACTACAAAAAATGGAATTGAGTTTTCCTAATACGCTTCATCTTTTTAATATCTTTCGTGAGAATGATGGAAAGGAAAATTGTGCTCAAATGCTAGAAGAAGAAGTCTATAAAATGTTTGGCACTAAATATTTGAATGATGAGCATGATTGCAATGTTGTTAGTATGAACCCCTTGGATATCCATAGTACTAATGATGATTGCATTAGTCATGATGAAAATGTCTCTTATAAGCATGTCAACTTTTGTGGAGTGCATAGAGTTTGCAAGTACACACCAATTAGGAAAAGTAGATTTTGCAAGAGGCATAAGTATTTGGAAACTAAGTGGTTTCAAGAGAGGCTAGATGTTTGTGTTGAAAATTTAAAATTTCTTCACCATACTTGTGAACTTTGCAATGAACATGGTCATTTAAATCCCCGATGCAAATTGTTCCATGATGGTATCGTGTCCAAAAATTGTGATGATTTGATTTCCCTTGCACATCATAATGAACATAGTTTGCTTTTGGGTTACGAAGAAATGAAACGTATAACTAAGCATATTCCAGAATATAACCTTGAGAAATTCCTCGATATTGATCTAGAAGAAATTTTTTGTATTGTGCGGTGAATTGCATTGAAAATCCTTATATTGCCAATTACATAAAGAAAAGAAAAGAAATAGAGGATGAAGAGAATACTAATAAAAGGGAAGAGGCTTCCCAATATCCTCCTATTATTTCTTATGATGAATCAGGTAACGAGGAGGAGCCTTCTAATCAACCAATCTCATCAATAAGGAGCTCCAAAAAGAGTATTGAACCCACACACAATGTGAAGAAGAAAAAGAAAAGATGAAGGAGCAAAGGTGAAAAGGTATCCCTCCCAAATGACGTTGCCCCTATTACTCATTGTGATGATGATAATTGCTATACTATTGGTGCTATCCATACTATTAATGATGAGAGTGATTATGCTTATGATATGAAAAGGCCCAAGCTTGGGGATGTTATGTTTGATGAGGATGACATGTTTCAGAATATATTTGCTGCAATTAATGTTTGTCCCAAGCTTGGGCATGCTATGTTTAATGAAGATGATATTTATAGCCTTCCAAGTTTTGATATGCAAATTTTTTATGATGATAGCATGCCTCCTACTTATGATGATTATATTGATGAAAGGGGTTTGGAAGAGTGTCAACTTTAGGAAGTAATGATCCCACTATTTTGGAGGATGTTGAATCTTATTGTGATAATTATGAAAGTGGATTTGGGGAGGTCATGACTTTATTTAGTAATGATTCCACTATCTTGGAAGAGGTTTCAATCGATTATGATGATAACAAAGTTGCTACTTATGATGATTACTGTGATGATACTTATGCTATAAAAAGTAGTGATGATTACATTAAAAAAATTCATGATTATGATCACCCTTTTTCTGAACCTTACTCTTTTAATGTGGAAACAATTTATAGTATTCGAGTTTCTTATGATACTCCCACTATTCCGAATGAGAAGAATCTTGCTTATGTGGAGAGTAGTAAATTTTCTATGCTTGTAGATCATGAAAAGAATGCTTTAGGTGTTGGTTATATTGTTAATTCATTCATGATGCTACTGAGAATTACTATGAGGGAGGAACATATGCTTGTAGGAATTGCAATAATATCACGTTTCCTCTCTATGTGCTTAAAGTTTTGATGTTATGCTTGTTTTGCCCTCCTATGCTAGTTGATTATGGTTCCCACAAGTTGTTTGCTCAGAAAATCCCTATCATGTGATCCACTTGATGTATGTCTTGAACGTGCTTATTTGTGGTGACAACGGGATATCATGTGATCCACTTGGGATATCATGGGATATCATGTGATCCACTCGGTGATCAACTTGTGAGTTCCGTGACCTCGTGAACTTATGCATAGGGGTTGGCACATGTTTTCGTCTTGACTCTCCGGTAGAAACTTTGGGGCACTCTATGAAATTCTTTGTGTTGGTTGGATAGATGAATCTGAGATTGTGTGATGCATATCGTATAATCATACCTACGAATACTTGAGGTGACATTGGAGTATCTAGCTGACATTAGGGTTTTGGTTGATTTGTGTCTTAAGGTGTTATTCTAGTAGAAACTCTATAATAGATCGAATGGAAAGAATTGCTTCGTGTTATTTTACTACGGACTCTTGAATAGATCGATCAGAAAGAATAACTTTGAGGTGGTTTCGTACCCTACCATAATCTCTTCGTTTGTTCTCTGCTATTAGTGACTTTGGAGTGACTCTTTTTTGCATGTTGAGGGATAGTTATATAATCCAACTATGTTATTATTGTTGAGATAACTTGCACTAGTGAAAGTATGAACCCTAGGCCTTGTTTCAATGCATTGCAATACCGTTTGTGCTCACTTTTATCATTAGTTACCTTGCTGTTTTTATATTTTCAGATTACAAAAACCTATATCTACTATCCATATTGCACTTGTATCACCATCTCTTCGCCAAACTAGTGCACCTATACAATTTACCATTGTATTGGTTTTGTTGGGGACACAAGAGACTCTTTGTTATTTGGTTCCAGGGTTGCTTGAGAGAGACCATCTTCATCCTATGCCTCCCACGGATTGATAAACCTTAGGTCATCCACTTGAGGGAAATTTGCTATTGTCCTACAAACCTCTGCACTTGGAGGCCCAACAACGTCTACAAGAATAAGGTTGTGTAGTAGACATCATGCGGTGATATAGAACTTAAGCTTCGAGACGGGTATTCGCATTTGCTATTTCATCCAAACGCACTTCCCTGTAACAGGGTCCTAGCTTCCGCCAACCCCGAAGAACCAAGTCCGGCAACAGTATGGCCTGTGCAATGTCTCTGGTTCTACCCCTTTATCAAGCAGGTCATTCTCAGCCTTGGCCCACAACGGCCGCGCTTTGAGGTAGCCACCTGACCCCGTGCGATGGTGATGCTCCTTCTTCGTAGCATTTATCTTGTTTCTCGCTCACATCTGCTTACTCTTCTCCGATGTCTTGTGGGCCACAAATTCGTCCTAGTGATCTCTGATCTTCTCATACCGACCGGTGAATTCTGGTGTCTCTTCTTTGTCGACAAACGTTGTTTTCAGCTCATTCTTCCACCTCCTTAATAGTTCTGCCATCTTCTTAAGAGCATGAGACTTGACCAATTGCTCTTTAACTGGCTTCTCCGGATCCTCCTCTGGCGGTAGGGTGAAATTTTCCTTCAGCACGGTCAAAAGATAATCTTCCTGCATATCGTTGACACAAGAGACCTCAGGGTCTTCCTTCTTAGGCGTCAACCATTGTTGGATGCTGATCGGGATCTTGTCCCTAACAAGAACCCCGCACTGAGCAGCAAATGCTTCCTTTATCCGAATGGGTTCAATCGGTTGGCCATCGCGCGCGATTGCTGTGATCGTGAACCTTTCATCTGGGCGCAACTTTTTCTTCGGCCTCGTTTCTTTACCGAAGTTGTGCTCGATCCAAAGGGCTAGAAAAAAGAGGAAAGACGAGAATTAAAATGTGTACATACCAAAACAATGAATGCATCAATTAGCTAGTCAGCACAGGCTTTATATATATATATATACATATATATATATATACCTGGCCGGACTCTGTTGGGTCACCGGAGCCGTTATCATGGTCTCCTTCTTGCACCGGCATTCGGTCACCGAAGCCATCATAATCATGTATTTCTTCCTCCATTGTTCGATCACTGTAGCTTGCTTCTTCACCCTGTCCTTCCAGACCATCATCGTCGTTAAGATACGACATGACATCACCTCTGTCTAAGATTATGTCCCCAACACCTGTTCTGCTGCCTCGTCTCATCCGTGCTCCATTGTTTCTGCAAATATTATAACATGGCAATTATTATACAAATATGACAGCAGGTGGATATATTAGTGGCAAACATAGACCTAGCTACCTAATCACAACAAGGAATCATATTAGTGGCCTCGACGCTTCTCTAGGGTTTGGGGTGGCCTCGACAATGCTTCTAGGGTTTGGATCAACTTGCGCACATCCATAATGGGGGCATTCTTGATAAACCTGGACCCTCGACCCCTGGACGACCCTCGACCCTCGACCCCCTCATGTCACGTTTGTCTAGTGTCAAAGGATTCAACAAAACCATGTCTTCATCATTAGGCGAAAGTAACAGGCGCATGATGGTACGAAGTTCTACAAAGTTGTTCTGGAATGGAGTCCCAGATAGGATAATTCGCTTTTTCGTACAAAGTTCAGCAAGAGCCTTCTGAATATCGCTATTTGGAAGGCCTTTGCTGAAATTCGTACAAAAAGGCGAATTATTCTATCCGGAACTCCGTTCCAAACAACTTTGCACAACTTCGTATCATCATGCCCCAGTTACTTCTGGCTAATGATGAAGCCATGGATTTCTTCAATACTTTGACACTAGGCAACCTCTCGACCCCTCGGCGACCCTCGAACCTCTACCCTAGTTCCCGACCCTCGCCCCTCGAACCCTCGGCGACCCCCACCCTCATGTCGAAGTTATCGGGGAGGGATATCGACCCCCCCCCCCCCACACCCTCATGTAAGAAGAGGAAAAAGATCGAAGAAGAAAAAAGTGGAGAAGAAGAATGGAATAGAGGAGAAGATCGAAGAAAAAAAGAAGAAAAAATAGAATAATATTCTATTTTTTCTTCTTCTCCTCTTTTTTCTTCTTTTTTTTCTTCTTTTTTTTCCTCCTATCCTCTTCTTCTCATTTCTTCTTCTTCTCCTTCTTCCTCTTCTTATTTTTTTCTTATTTTCCTTCTTCTTCTTTTTTCAACTATAATGCATTATAAATCAACTAACCTAAAATGCACTAACCTAAATCAACTAACTCAACATATGAAGAAGGAAATGTTATCGGAGAGGGGGTATATTGACCCCCCCCCTCATGTATCCACATACATACATCCATTTATGGATCATCATTGGAAAAAATGCATACATCCATGGATCATCATTTCTCATATATATCCATCTATAGCCACATACATATATAAATAGAAAAAATGCTATGAAAAAAAAATACATTTTTGACATCTAAATTTCTTTTATGAACAACTAAAAACATCTGAAAACAGCATATAAGAACATCTAAAAACATCTAAACAAATAGCATATATATATATATATAACAAAAAAGGAAAGCTAGGGGCCGGCCGGGCAGAGGGGCATGGCGGCGGCGGCGCCGGCGGGGTAGGGCAGGGTAGCAGGCGCGCGAGGCAGATGCTCACAGGGGGTGGCGGGGCACGACCAGCGGCGTCGGGGCGGGCGCGCGCAGGGGCGCGGGGAGCGGCGCCGGCGTCTCGGGGCAGTTGGCATCGAGGGCGTCGGCGACGGCGAAGTTGGGCGGCGTTGGGGCGAGGAGGGGCGGCGGACGGCGTCAGGGCAGGGCGCGGCATCGGCGACGGCGACGAGGAGCGGCCTGGCGGCGTCGGGGAAGAATGGGAGTAGTTGGGAAATTTTTTCTAAATGTGGGCTTATATAATACAACCTTTGGTCCCGGTTCGTGGCACCAACCGGGATGAATACCCCCCTTTGGTCCCGGTTCGTGCCACCAACCGGGACCAAAGGTCTCTTTTCAGCGGCCCAAAGGACGGGAAACAGAGACCTTTGGTCCCGGTTGGTGGCACGAACCGGGACCAAAGGGGTGTATTCGTCCCGATTGGTGCGACGAACCGAGACCAAAGGGGGGTATTCGTACCGGTTCATCCCACCAACCGGGACCAAAGGGTGGCACAGCGGTGGTGTGGTGGGAGTTTAGTCCCACCTCGCTAGCTGAGAGAGCTCAGCACCTTTTTATAAGATGTGTTGCGGCTTAGGTGCTGAGCTCCTCTCTAATATGCAGGCAATACTTGCTTACCCTTGTCACTCCCATGTTGGGCCTATTGGGCATGCATCCTGGCCCATGTACAGATGGGTTTCTAGTCGTATGCAGGCCGTGCGGCCCAGTAGGCGGCATTTTTTTATTTTTTTCAGTATTTTTATTGTTTTTTGAATTATTTATTTTCTTTTGATTTTTGCTTTATTTTCTATTCCTTTTGCTTTTAGGTCAGAATAATTATAAACTTTATGTTAGTGCCATTAGTTTCCAAATTTGAATAGTTTAAATTTGAATTCTTTGAAATTTGTGTGGATCACTAGTTTGTGAATAACTTCACTATAAAAATATATTTTGAGTGCTTCTTTTTCCTGATATTTAATATTACTACGTTTTATCATTATATTAAAAAAACAAAAAAATTATTTTAGTTTCTATCAAAAAAATTCTTTATGAAAATTCTTTTTGCTACTAAAGTTTCTAACAAAAAATTCTTTATGATAATTATTTTTGCTTTTCTTGTTTTGATAATTCTTTCATGCTTTTAGTTGCATAAATTTTATCTAATTTTAGTTTAAAAAATACTAGAGGTTTATAAAAGCTTTTTAGTTGATTCCTTTTGCTATTAGAGTTCTATAAAAACTTTTTAGTTGATTGTTTTTGCTATTGAAGAATATTATAGTTTTGTTTTAGTTGATCATAACATACTATTTTAATTGATTATTTTAAGTTCATTATTTTTGCTATTAGTTCATTCTTTTTGCACTAAATGACCCTGAAATTGAAAAGCACTACAAATGAACTCTAACAAGGTTGAAAGTTGGCATGGTATCATTATTTCACCCACATAGCATGTGCTAAAAAGTTGAGAGGGTTACGGCAAAAACTGGATGCACTTCGCGTACAAAATGGACAATCTCTCTCGAAGTATCAGGGTTTCGGACGAAAACTCATCTGTTACAAAAGGGATTTCATTTTTTTGAACTTATTTCAACTCCGGACGTTTTGTGTGTTCAAAATGCACCATTCAAAGCCACAAGGATAGATAAGTGACCAAATTAATAGAAGTTCATCATCACATTATGTGTGTCAAAAACCATTACAGATTCACATGGATAGATAAGTGACCAAATTAATAGAAGTTCATCATCACATTAAAAACAAAGTATATACATAGTTCTCATTGAACAACATATAGCTCTCCGGAGCATCTAGTTAAACCATACATTGAAACTATGTAAAACCTTTCAATGCAACAACAAATGCGATCATAATCACAACCAAGGTAAAAATTGATCCAACGGGATAATGATACCAAGCCTCGGTATGAATGGCATATTTTCTAATATTTCTAATCTTCAACCGCATTGCATCCATCTTGATCTTGTGATCATCGACGACATCCGCAACATGCAACTCCAATATCATCTTCTCCTCCTCAATTTTTTTATTTTTTTCCTTGAAGTAATTGTTTTCTTCTTCAACTAAATTTAAGCTCTCGACAATAGGGTCGGTTGGAATTTCCGGTTCAACTACCTCCTACATAAATAAAATCTATGTCACATTGATCGGCATAATTGTCATAAACAATAAATGAACTAAATAGTTATAAAAAGATAATATATACCACATCTGAATCATAGACAGGAGGAGGGCTGACGGGGGCGGATACCAAAACCATCGCACTATGTAATAACAAGCAATAATAAAAGTAAGAAAATTAGACAAGTATCTATCTAAAGTAAGAATTCTTTTCTTTCAGAAAGAAGATAAGAAAATGAGGCTCACCACGGTGGTGCCGGCAACAAGATCGGCGCGGGCGATCGACGGCGGTGAAGATGGGGACGGGACGGACTGCTAAACCTATGCAAATGTCGGGGAAAATGGAGCTTGGAGGTCGAGCTTCGAGAGGAGAAAGGTCAACTAGTGTGGCTCGGTCATTTCATCGAACACCTCGTGTGCATAGGAGGTGAGCTAGAGCACCCAAATGCCCTCTCCTCGCCAGCATAAAAACAGAGGCATTGTGGAGTTCTCTGCTACGGTGATGGGGTATATATAGGCAACTCATTTGTCCCGGTTCGTGGCTGGAACCGGGTCTAAAGTCCCCCTTCTGTCCCGGTTCGAGCCACGAACCGGGGCCAATGTATGTGGGCCAGGAGCAAGGCCCATTGGTCCCGGTTTGTGCCAGGAACCGGGACAAATGTGTCCAGACGAACCGGGACTGAGGGAGTCCTGGATTAGGGGGTCTCCGGACAGCCGGACTGTTGGACTATGAAGATACAAGATTGAAGACTTTGTCCCGTGTCCGGATGGGACTCTCCTTGGCGTGGAAGGCAAGCTTGGCAATACGGATATGTAGATCTCCTCCCTTGTAACCGACTCTGTGTAACCCTAGCCCCCTCCGGTGTCTATATAAACCGGAGGGTTTAGTCCGTAGGACAACAACAATCATACCATAGGCTAGCTTCTAGGGTTTAGCCTCTACGATCTTGTGGTAGATCAACTCTTGTAATACTCATATCATCAAGATCAATCAAGCATGATGTAGGGTATTACCTCCATCGAGAGGGCCCAAACCTGGGTAAACATCGTGTCCCCCGCCTCCTGTTACCATCCGCCTTAGACGCATAGTTCGGGACCCCCTACCCGAGATCCACCGGTTTTGACACCGACATTGGTGCTTTCATTGAGAGTTCCACTGTGCCGTCACCATAAGGCTTGATGGCTCCTTCGATCATCGGTAACGATGCGGTCCAGGGTGAGGTTTTCATCCCCGGGCAGATCTTCGTATTCGGCGGCTTAGCATTGCGGGCCAACTCGCCTGGCCATCTGGAGTAGATCGAGAACTACGCCCCTGGCCATCAGGTCGGGTTCGGAAACTTAAACTACACTGCCGACATCCGCGGAGACTTGATCTTCGACGGATTCGAGCCCTTGTCAGGTGCGCTGCACAATCACGACGAGCATGACGTAACTCTGCCGTAGGACAGTGTTTGGGAGATCACACCTGCAACTACTCCGGCCCTCAATCCGGAGAAAATTGCGCCATCCGAGGATGGGGGGATAGACCCCGCCATGGAGACCGCACTCTCAGTGGCAATGAAGCCGGATACTGACTTCACCCCTTACAAGAGTCATGTTGCCGAACCACTGGATTCATCTCCGACCATGGACTCCGAGTCGCCTGCGTCCATGCCTATCGAACCTGATTGGGCGCTGATCATGAAGTTCACCTCCGCGGATATCTTTCAGCACTCACCTTTCGGCACGTGCTAAATTCATTAAGGTCTCTCTCCTTGTCAGGAGATCCTTGGCCGAACTATGTCCGGCTAGAATGGGATGCGGACGATGAAGAAATTCGCTCCCCACCCACCACCCAATTAGTAGCCACTGTCGACGATTTAACCGACATACTCGACTTCGACTCTAAAGACATCGATGGTATGGACGACGATGCAGGAGACGAACAAGAACCACCGCCCACAGGGCGCTGGACTGCCACCTCATCATATGATGTATACATGGTGGACATCCCCAAAGTAGGCAATGGCGACGAGACAGCGGAGGATGACCCCTCCAAGAAGCAACCCAAGCTCTAAGTCCCGCCATAGCAAAAGTAGTGATACCGGCACAAGAGATACTAACACTCCGGATAGTGCCGAAGACGACAACAATCCCCTCCAGCACGATTTAGAGCGGGAGGGTGAACAAGCTAGCCCTCCAGAGCGGGCAGCAGATGGAGAATCGGAGGAGGACAATTACATGCCTCTATCCGAAGATGAGGTGAGCCTCGGCGACGAAGAATTTATCGTGCCTGAGGATCCCGTCGAGCAGGAGCGCTTCAAGCGCCGGCTTATGGCCACAACAAATAGCTTGAAGAAAAAGCAACAATAGTTTCAAGCTGATCAAGATTTGCTAGCAGACAGATAGACCAAAGTCCTTGCGGCCGAGGAATATGAACTCGAGCGCCCCTCCAAGAGTTACCCAAAGCGCAAGTTGCTACCTCACCTCGAGGAGGAAGCATTGAAACCTACATCACCAGTGTACGATGCGGCTGACCGGCCACCTCGTGGCCGAGCCAGAGAGGCGCTTCAGCCTGAAGTTCAGCCTGCACCCCGCCGCCACTCAAACAAAAATACCAAGGCCCGGGGTAACACGCGGGACCTGCGAGACGTATTGGAAAGCAGGGCAAAACATGCAAGGTCGATATATGGGTCACTGATACGTCTCCAACGTATCTATAATTTTTGATTGCTCCATGCTATATTATCTACAGTTATGGGCAATATTGGGCTTTATTTTCCACTTTTATATTATTTTTGGGACTAACCTATTAACCGGAGGCCCAACCTAGATTTGCTGTTTTATGCCTATTTAAGTGTTTCGAAGAAAAGGAATATCAAACGGACTCGAAACGGAATGAAATCAACTAGAGAAGTTATTTTTGCAAGAAAACCTACCGAATAGACTTGGACCCTACGTCAGAAGATGAAGGAGGAGCTCACGAGGGTAGGGGCGCGCCCACCCCCCTGGGGCGCACCCCCCTGCCTCGCGCCCCCCCCCTTCGGTCCACCGACGTACTCCTTTCACCCATATATACCCACGTATCCTAAAACTTCCATAACAGAGATTAGATCGGGAGTTCCGCCGCCAGAAGCCTCCGTAGCCACCGAAAGCCAATCTAGACCCGTTCCGGCACCCTGCCGGAGGGGGCAATCCTTCTCCGGTGGCCATCTTCATCATCCCGGTGCTCTCCATGACGAGAAGGGAGTAGTTCTCCCTCGGGGCTGAGGGTATGTACAAGTAGCTATGTGTTTGATCTCTCTCTCTCATGTTCTTGATTTGGCACGATCTTGATGTATCGCGAGCTTTGCTATTATAGTTGGATCCTATGTTTCTCTTCCCCCTCTTCTCTCTTGTAATGAATTGAGTTTCCCCTTTGAAGTAATCTTATCGGATTGAGTCTTTAAAGATTTGAGAACACTTGATGTATGTCTTGCGTGGGATACCCGTGGTGACAATGGGGCATTCTATTGATCCACTTGATGTATGTTTTGGTGATCAACTTGCGGGTTCCGCCCATGAACCTATGCATAGGGGTTGGCACACGTTTTCGTCGTGATTCTCCGGTAGAACTTTGGGGCACTCTTTGAGGTCCTTTGTGTTGGTTGAATAGATGAATATGAGATTGTGTGATGCATATCATATAATCATACCCACGGATACTTGAGGTGACATTGGAGTATCTAGGTGACATTAGGGTTTTGATTAATTTGTGTCTTAAGGTGTTATTCTAGTACAAACTCTAGGGCTGTTTGTGACACCTATAGGAATATCCCAACGGATTGATTGGAAAGAATAACTTTGAGGTGGTTTCGTACCCTACCATAATCTCTTCGTTCGTTCTCCGCTATTAGTGACTTTGGAGTGACTCTTTGTTGCATTTTGAGGGATAGTTATGTGATCCAATTATGATATTATTGTTGAGAGGACTTGCACTAGTGAAAGTATGAATCCTAGGCCTTGTTTCCTAGCATTGCAATACCGTTTACGCTCACTTTTACCATTATTTACCTTGCTGTTTTTATAATTTCAGATTACCAAAACTATTATCTACTATCCATATACCACATGTATCACCATCTCTTCGCCGAACTAGTGCACCTATACAATTTACCATTGTATTGGGTGTGTTGGGGACACAAGAGACTCTTTGTTATTTGGTTGCAGGGTTGCTTGAGAGAGACCATCTTCATCCTACGCCTCCTACGGTTTGATAAACCTTAGGTCATCCACTTGAGGGAAATTTGCTACTGTCCTACAAACCTCTGTACTTGGAGGCCCAACAACGTCTACAAGAAGAAGGTTGTGTAGTAGACATCAAGCTCTTTTCTGGCGCCGTTGCCGGGGAGGTGAGTGCTTGAAGGTATATCTTTAGATCTTGCAATCGAGTCTTTTAGTTTCTTGTTTTATCACTAGTTTAGTTTATAAAAGAAAATTACAAAAAAATGGAATTGAGTTTGCCTCATACGCTTCATCTTTTTAATATCTTCTGTGAGTATGATGGAAAGGATAATTATGCTCAAGTGCTAGAAGAAGAGATCTCTAAAATGTTTGGCACTAAATATTTGAATGATGAGCATGATTGCAATGTTGTTAGTACGAATTCTTTGAATATCCATGATGCTAATGATGATTGCACTAGTTATGATGAAAATGCCTCCTATAAACATGCCAATTTTTGTGGAGTAGACTGGGTTTGCAAGTACACACCAAATAGGGAAGATAGATATTGCAAGAGCCATAAGTACTTAGAAACCAAATTGTTGCAAGAAGAGCTAGATGAATGTGCTAAAAAATTATCTTTTCTTAGCCCTACTTGTGAACTTTGCAATGAACGTGATCATTGTAGTACCCAATGCAAATTGTTTCATGAGCGTATCATGTCCAAAAATTGTGATGACTTGATTTCCCTTGCACATCATAATGAACTTAGTTTGCTCTTGGGTTATGAAGAAATTAAACATAGAACTAAGGATATTCCAAAATTTGCCCTTGATAAAGTTCTTCATTTTGATCTAGAGGAAATTTATATGTATTGCACGGTGAATTGCATTGAAAATCCTTATATTGCCAATTACATAAAGAAAAGAAAACAAATAGAAGATGAAGAGAATGCTAACGAAAGGGAAGAGACTTCCCAATATTTTCCTGTTATTTCTTATGATGAATCAGGTAACGAAGAGGGGCCCTCTATTCAACCAATCTCATTAATAAGGAGCTCCAAAAAGAGGATTGAACCCACACGTGATGTGGTGAAGAAGAAGAAAAGAAAAAGGAAGAGAGGTAAAAAGGTATCTCTCCCAAATAATGCTGCCCCTATTTCTATTGTGCCTCATGAAAATATAATTGTGGAAGATAATGATACTTCTTATGATCTTGAAAATCTTTTTGGCACTTGCTTGGAAGAATATGATAATTGCTATACTATTGGTGCTATCCATACTATTAATTATGAGAGTGATTATGCTTATGATATGAAAAGGCCCAAGCTTGGGGATGCTATGTTTGATGAAGATGATGTTTTTGAGAATATATTTGCTGCAATTAATGTTTGTCCTAAGCTTGGGGATGCTACGCTTAATGAAGATGATATTTTTAGTCTCCCAAGTTTTGATATGCAAATTTATAATGATGATAGCATGCCTCCTACCTATGATGATTATTGTGATGATACTTATGCTATAAAAAGTAGTGATTATATTTATAAAACTTGTCATGATTATGATTACCCCTTCTCTGAACATTACTCTTTTAATGTGGAAACAATTTATTGTATTCAAGTCTTATGATACTCCCACTATTCCGAATGGGAATTTTTTTGCTTATGTGGAGAGTAGTAAATTTTCTATGCTTGTAGATCATGAAAAGAATGATTTAGGTGCTAGTTATATTGTTGAATTCATTCATGATGATACTGAAAATTATTATGAGGGAGGAACATATGCTTGCAGGAATTGCAATAGTATCAAGTTTCCTCTCTATGTGCTTAAAATTTTGAAGTTATGCTTGTTTTACCTTCCTATGCAAGTTGATTCTTGTTCCCACAAGTTGTTTGCTCACAAAATCCCTATGCATAGGAAGCATGTTAGACTTAAATGTGCTAGTCATATTCTTCATGATGCTCTCTTTATGTTTCAATTCTTATCCTTTATGTGAGCATCATTGAAATCATCATGCCTAGCTAGGGGCGTCAAACGACAGCGCTTGTTGGGAGGCAACCCAATTTTATTTTAGTTCCTTGATTTTTGTTCCTGTTTAGTAATAAATAATTCATCTAGACTCTGTTTAGATGTGGTTTTATGCTTTTAATTAGTGTTTGTGCCAAGTAGAACCTTTGGGAAGACTTGGGGAAAGTCTTGTTGATCATGCTGTAAAAAAACAGAAACTTTAGCGCTCACGAGAATTGCTGCCATTTTTATTTGGAGAGTTTTACTTAGTTAATTATTTTTTTCATATGATTAATATATAAATTCCTCAGGTACATCAATTTATTTGAGAATTTTATGAGTTCCAGAAGTATACGTTTGATTCAGATTACTACAGAGTGTTCTGTTTTTGACAGATTCTGTTTTCTATGTGTTGTTTGCTTATTTTGATGAATCTATGGCTAGTAAAAGAGATTATAAACCATAGATAAGTTGGAATACAGTAGATATTACACCAATATAAATAAAGAATGAGTTCATTACAGTACCTTGAAGTGGTCTTTTGTTTTCTTTCGCTAACGGAGCTTACGAGTTTTCTGTTAAGTTTTGTGTTGTGAAGTTTTCAAGTTTTGGGTAAGGATTCGATGGACTATGGAATAAGGAGTGGCAAGAGCCTAAAATTTGGATTCCCAAGGCACCCCAAGGTAATATTCAAGGATAACCAAGAGCCTAAGCTTGGGGGTGCCCCGGAAGGCATCCCCTCTTTCGTCTTCGTTCATCGGTAACTTTACTTGGAGCTATATTTTTATTCACCACATGATATGTGTTTTTGCTTGTAGCATCAATTTATTTTGTTAGGATTTGCTTGATGTTATTTAGAACAATGTTTTGCATCTTTTATTTCAATAAAAGTGGCATTGATAGCCTTTACTATGCCTATGTTACAAGTATACATGTTGCTGTTTGAAAACAGAAAGTTTACCGCTGTTGCAATAATTCCCTAGAAAAGTCAGGATGTGATAAAATGATGAAACCTTTTTCATATTAAGCTCTGATAAATTTACTACAGTGGGAATTTTGTTTAATAATTTTTGGAGCTAGGGAAGTATGGATGTTGCTGCATTCTTTACAGACTGTCCTGTTTAGGCAGATTGCTGTTATGTTTGCATTGTTTGCATATGTTTGCTTCTTTAACGATTCTATTTGAGGATAGGACTATTAAATATGCAGAGGCATTTAGTATGAAATGTTGAATAATAATTTTAGTGATTTGCTACAGTAGAGTATGATAAGGTTTTTGCAATGGTTTATACTAACTTATCTCACGAGTCCTTGTTGAGTTTTGTGTGGATGAAGCTTTTGAGATTTAGGGAGACCATGATATGAGAGGAATTAAGGAGACACAAAAGCTCAAGCTTGGGGATGCCCAAGGCACCCCAAGATAATATTTCAAGAAGTCTCAAGCATCTAAGCTTGGGGATGCCCCGGTTGGCATCCCACCTTTCTTCTTCAACAACTATCGGTTAGTACCAGTTGATCCTAAGTTTTTGCTTCTTCACATGATGTTTGCTATTCTTAGATGTCATTTTATTTTGCTTTGCTTGATGTTTGAATAA
This sequence comes from Triticum aestivum, assembly GCF_018294505.1. Taxonomy (NCBI): domain Eukaryota; kingdom Viridiplantae; phylum Streptophyta; class Magnoliopsida; order Poales; family Poaceae; genus Triticum; species Triticum aestivum. The sequence continues at coordinate 556,162,130 of NC_057809.1, read as the reverse complement.
ATTACCAAGATCTGAAATTATTAAATGTTATAGAGTCTTCACATAGTTGCATAATTATTCGACTACTCATTGATCTTCACTTATATCTTTCGGAGTAGTTTGTCATTTGCTCTAGTGCTTCACTTATATCCTTTTAGAGCACGGTGGTGGTTTTATTTTATAGAAATAGATGAACTCTCATGCTTCACTTAGATTATTTTTAGAGTCTTAAATAGCATGGTAATTTGCTTAAAATCCTAATATGCTAGGTATTCAAGAATAATAAAATTCTCTTATGAGTGTGTTGAATACTATGAGAAGCTTGATACTTGATGATTGTTTTGAGATACAAGGATGGTAATATTAGAGTCATGCTAGTTGAGTAGTTGTGAATTTGAGAAATACTTGTGTTGAAGTTTGTGATTCCCATAGCATGCACGTATGGTGAACCGTTATGTGATGAAGTCGGAGCATGATTTATTTATTGATTGTCTTCCTTATGAGTGGTGGTCGAGGACGAGCGATGGTCTTTTCCTACCAATCTACCCCCCTAGGAGCATGCGCATAGTACTTTGTTTAGATAACTAATAGATTTTTGCAATAAGTATGTGAGTTCTTTATGACTAATATTGAGTCCATGGATTATACGCACTCTCACCCTTCCACCATTGCTAGCCTCTCTAGCACCGCGCAACTTTTGCCGGTACCATAAACCCACCATATACCTTCCTCAAAACAGCCACCATACCTACCTATTATGGCATTTCCATAGCCATTCCGAGATATATTGCCATGCAACTTTCCACCGTTCCGTTTATTATGACACACTCCATCATTGTCATATTGCTTAGCATGATCATGTAGTTGACATTGTATTTGTGGCAAAGCCACCATTCATAATTCTTTCATACATGTCACTCATGAGTCATTGCACATCCCGGTACACCGCCGGAGGCATTCATATAGAGTCATATCTTTTTCTAAGTATCAAGTTGTAATTCTTGAGTTGTAAGTAAATAAAAGTGTGATGATCATCATTATTAGAGCATTGTCCCAGTGAGGAAAGGATGATGGAGACTATGATTCCCCCACAAGTCGGGATGAGACTCCGGACGAAAAATAAATAAAAGAGGCCAAAGAATCCCAAAATAAAAAAAGAAAGAAAAGAGGCCATAAAAAAGAGAAAAGGCCCAAATAAAAAAAGAAAGAAAAGAGGCCATAAAAAAGAGAAAAGGCCCAAATAAAAAAATAAAAAAAATGAGAGAAAAAGAGAGAAGGGCAATGCTACTATCCTTTTACCACACTTGTGCTTCAAAGTAGCACCATGATCTTCATGATAGAGAGTCTCCTATGTTGTCACTTTCATATACTAGTGGGAATCTTTCATTATAGAACTTGGCTTGTATATTCCAATGATGGGCTTCCTCAAAATTCCCTAGGTCTTCGTGAGCAAGCGAGTTGGATGCACACCCAGTAGTTTCTTTTGTTGAGCTTTCATACATTTATAGCTCTAGTGCATCCATTGCATGGCAATCCCTACTCACTCACATTGATATCTATTGATGGGCATCTCCATAGCCCGTTGATACGCCTAGTTGATGTGAGACTATATTCCCCCTTTTTGTCTTCTCCACAACCACCACTCTATTCCACCTATAGTGCTATATCCATGGCTCACGCTCATGTATTGTGTGAAGATTGAAAAAGTTTGAGAACATCAAAAGTATGAAACAATTGCTTGGCTTGTCATCGGGGTTGTGCATGATTTAAATATTTTGTATGGTGAAGATAGAGCATAGCCAGACTATATGATTTTGTAGGGATAGCTTTCTTTGGCCATGTTATTTTGGGAAGACATAATTGCTTAGTTAGTATGCTTGAATTATTATTGTTTTCATGTCAATATGAACTTTTATCTTGAATCTTTCGGATCTGAATATTCAGGCCACAATTAAGAAGAATTACATTGAAATTATGCCAAGTAGCACTCCGCATCAAAAATTATCTTTTTATCATTTACCTACTCGAGGATGAGCAGGAATTAAGCTTGGGGATGCTTGATACGTCTCCAACGTATCTATAACTTTTGATTGGTCCATGCTATATTATCTACAGTTTTGGGCAATATTGGGCTTTATTTTCCACTTTTATATTATTTTTGGGACTAACCTATTAACCGGAGGCCCAACCCAGATTTGCTGTTTTATGCCTATTTCAGTGTTTCGAAGAAAAGGAATATCAAACGGAGTCGAAACGGAACGAAATCAATTGGAGAAGTTAATTTTGGAAGGAAACCTACCGGATAGACTTGGACCCTACATCAGAAGGTGAAGGAGGAGCTCACGAGGGTAGGGGGCGCGCCCACCCCCCTGGGGCCCGCCCCCCTGCCTTGTGCCCCCCCCCCCTTCGGTCCACCGACATACTCCTTTCACCCATATATACCCACGTATCCTAAAACTTCCAGAACGGAGATTAGATCGGGTGTTCCGTTGCCAGAAGCCTCCGTAGCCACCGAAAGCCAATCTAGACCCGTTCCGGCACCCTGCCGGAGGGGGCAATCCTCCTCCGGTGGCCATCTTCATCATCCCGGTGCTCTCCATGACTAGAAGGGAGTAGTTCTCCCTCGGGGCTGAGGGTATGTACCAGTAGCTATGTGTTTGATCTCTCTCTCTCTCGTGTTCTTGATTTGGCACGATCTTGATGTATCGCGAGCTTTGCTATTATAGTTGAATCCTATGTTTCTCCTCCCCCTCTTCTCTCTTGTAATGAATTGAGTTTCCCCTTTGAAGTAATCTTATCGGATTGAGTCTTTAAAGATTTGAGAACACTTGATGTATGTCTTGCGTGGGATACCCGTGGTGACAATGGGGTATTCTATTGATCCACTTGATGTATGTTTTGGTGATCAACTTGCGGGTTCCGCCCATGAACCTATGTATAGGGGTTGGCACACGTTTTCGTCGTGATTCTCCGGTAGAACTTTGGGGCACTCTTTGAGGTCCTTTGTGTTGGTTGAATAGATGAATCTGAGATTGTGTGATGCATATCGTATAATCATACCAACGGATACTTGAGGTGACATTGGAGTATCTAGGTGACATTAGAGTTTTGATTGATTTGTGTCTTAAGGTGTTATTCTAGTATGAACTCTAGGGCTGTTTGTGACACCTATAGGAATAGCCCAACGGATTGATAGGAAAGAATAACTTTGAGGTGGTTTCGTACCCTACCATAATCTCTTCGTTCGTTCTCCGCTATTAGTGACTTTGGAGTGACTCTTTGTTGCATGTTGAGGGATAGTTATGTGATCCAAATATGATATTATTGTTGAGAGTACTTGCACTAGTGAAAGTATGAATCCTAGGCCTTGTTTCCTAGCATTGCAATACCGTTTACGCTCACTTTTACCATTATTTACCTTGCTGTTTTTATAATTTCAGATTACAAAAACTATTATCTACTATCCATATACCACCTGTATCACCATCTCTTCGCCGGACTAGTGCACCTATACAATTTACCATTGTACTGGGTGTGTTGGGGACACAAGAGACTCTTTGTTATTTGGTTGCAGGGTTGCTTGAGAGAGACCATCTTCATCCTACGCCTCCTACAGATTGATAAACCTTAGGTCATCCACTTGAGGGAAATTTGCTACTGTCCTACAAACCCCTGCACTTGGAGGCCCAACAACGTCTACAAGAAGAAGGTTGTGTAGGAGACATCAGTCACGGGGACGCGCGCTAATGCGAGACGATGACCATCACGCCGGATACACTAAAAGTAAATCCGGCTGTGCCGAATACAGCAGACAAGACTCATATGAACTGCGTCGTGATATAGCCCGGCACAGAGGCGCCGCACACCCCCTATGCTTCACGGATGAAGTTATGGATCTTGAATTCTCGGAGGGTTTTAAACCCGTAAATATCAAATCACATGATGGTACAACAGATCCCGCTGTATGGATTAAGGATTTCCTCCTCCACATCCACATGGCTCGCAGTGATGATCTGCATGCCATCAAGTACCTCCCACTTAAACTCAAAGGACCAGCTCAGCATTGGCTGAATAGCTTGCCAGCAGACTCCGTCGGTAGTTGGGAGGATTTGGAAGATGCATTCCTTGACAACTTCCAGGGCACTTATGTGCGACCACCAGATGTTGATGACTTGAGCCATATAACTCAGCAGCCAGGGGAATCGGCCAGGCAATTCTGGACACGGTTCCTAAATAAGAAAAACCAAATTGTCGACTGTCCGAATGCAGAGGCCTTAGCGGCATTCAAGCATAACATCCGTGACGAGTGGCTCGCCCGACACCTCGGCCAGGAGAACCTGAAGTCTATGGCAGCCCTCACGACACTCATGACCCTCTTTTGTGCGGGCGAAGATAGCTGGCTGGCTCGCAGCAACAACACATCAAGGAATCTGAGCACTTCGGATACTAAAGATGCCAACGGCAGACCACGTCGTAACAGACACAAGCGCCACAACAACGGCGATAACGCCGATGATACGACAATCAATGCCGGATTCAGAGGCTCTAGATCCGGTCAGTGGAAAAAGCCATTCAAAAGAAGTACTCTGGGCCCGTCCAGTTTTGATCGCATACTCGATCGCTCATGTCAAATCCACGGTACCCCCGATAAGCTAGCCAATCACACCAACAGAGAATGTTGGGTGTTCAAGCAGGCCGACAAGTTGAATGCCGAAAACAAGGACAAGGGGCTGCATAGTGATGACGAGGAGGAGCCCCGGCCGTCGAACACAGGAGCACAGAAGAGGTTCCCCCCACAAGTGAAGATGGTGAACATGATATACGCAACCCACATTCCCAAGAGGGAACGCAAGCGTGCATTAAGGGACGTCTATGCGATGGAGCCCGTCGCCCCAAAGTTCAACCCATGGTCCTCTTGTCCGATCACCTTTGATCGCAGGGACCACCCCACTAGTATCCGTCATGGCGGATCCGCCGCATTGGTCCTAGACCCCATCATCAGAAGATATCACCTCACTCGAGTCCTTATGGATGACGGCAGTAGCCTGAACCTGCTCTATCAGGATACAGTGCGCAAAATGGGTATAGATCCATCGAGGATCAAACCCACCAAAACCACCTTTAAGGGCATCATCCCAGGTGTAGAGGCCCGTTGCACGGGCTCAATCACACTGGAAGTGGTCTTCGGATCTCCGGACAACTTCCGAAGCGAGGAGTTAATCTTCGATATCGTCCCGTTCCGCAGTGGCTATCATGCACTGCTCGGGCAAACCGCATTTGCAAAATTCAATGCGGTACCACATTACGCATACCTCAAGCTCAAGATGCCAGGACCTAGGGGGGTCATAACAGTTAATGGAAACACAGAATGCTCGCTCCGCACGAAAGAGCACACTGCGGCCCTCGCAGCAGAAGCACAAAGCAGCCTTTTAAGGCAAACCGCCAATTCGGCGATACAGCCCCCAGACACCATCAAGCGAGTTCGGATTAACCTGCAACAGGATCGCCTGGCACGTTCAGAGCTCGCCTAGCAATTCGGCCCCCGTCCTAGTCCTTGTCAAGCGACGAAATCTGTGCCGCACGTACATAATTACGCATTGAAAATACCATGGGCATAGGCGGGGGAACGATCAGGGCACGTTCCGCAATGCGGCTTAACCGCCCTAGGGGCTGCATACCTTTATAATTTTTTCTCTTTCAGGACCTTACTCTCTGGAAGCCCTTTCCGGCAGTATGATTGCTGGACACATTACGGGAAGGAACAACCAAGGAGGCAAGAAGCTAAGACGTACAAGGGAACCCCCAGGTGGTCTCTAATAACAAACGATATACCTGCTTTTTACGACCCATACGCAGCTTGCCCTTGGATAGGACATGTCAAATAGTCCTATTCTTTTGTTTATTGCACTACTCGTACCAGTACGCTTCGACATATTATTTAAATAACAATGCATAGCATTAGTCTATTATTGCATTACCCATCCTTTTTTTTCTTATATGTTCATTTACGACAACTTGCACCCGTACATTCTGGTACGGTCGGTACGCCAGGGGCTTTCGTTTACCCCATAATACGGCGTGAGACGTCCGAACACTTTTGACAGTGCAGTATCCCGAACTTATAGCATTATATGCATCAGCTCTGAATCATGTCTTGGGTCAATAGTTGGGTTTGCCCGGCTCCCATGTTTTGGTATCTTATGTTCCGCTATATCGGATAAGGTAGCGCTGGGAGAACTACTGCGATTGTGTCCCGGTTCTTCCGGACAAGCACCTCAGTAGAGACAGCCCAAAACTGACTATTATGATAAGGTGAGAGATGGTCGCTGTTCGAGAGGTCTCAAGTCCTTAAAGACTTTTTCCGCTTAGGGAGAGGAGTCGGTCTTGCCCGACTTAGGCGCATATAGCGCCTCAAATTCGGCCTTCCGAATACTAGGGGCTTCGCCAAAATTTAAAATTATAGACTTCTATGGCTAAGTGAGAGTGATAAAGCCTTATAGTCCGATTGCCTGGTTCGTTGTGCTGAACACCTCCCTCGAAGGACCCAAAATTGGGAAAAAGAGTGGTCAGGTTTATCCCGAACACCCCAGTACTAGTTACATGGGGGCAGAAGGCGACGACTAGCCAGCTCTCAGATTTTATAAACGGCCGCACAGAAGGTAATATTTTAAATTCAAAAAGCATTGCATAGCGCAAATGAACTCGTTTCACATTACAGGATCACATGAGCATGTTCATTCAAAAATTACATCTCTAGCACATTCATCCGCCACAAGGCGGGAACCCTTCAGGACACTGTCATAATACATTTTGGGGCATCGATGCTCCTTGCCCTCCGGCAGCCCCTCCTTCACCAGCTTTACGGCGTCCAGCTTCGCCTAGTGCACCATCGCCCGGGCAAAAGCCCTGCGCGCACCCTCGATGCAGACGGACCGCTTTATGACTTCAAGCCGTGGGCACGCATCCACAAGCCGCCTCACCAGACCAAAGTAGCTGCTAGGCAGGGGATCGCCAGGCCACATCCGGACTATAAGACCCTTCATGGCCTATTCGGCCGCCTTGTGAAGCTCGACCAGTTGCTTCAGCTGGTCGCTCAAGGGCATTGGGTGTTCGGTCCCAGTATACTGAGACCAGAACAACTTTTCCGTCGAGCTCCCCTCCTCAGCTCGGTAAAACTCCGCAGCATCCAGCACACTGTAGGGAAGATCTGCGAACGCTCCTGGAGAGCTCCGAACTCGAGTAAGTAAAAGGAAAGTTTCCTTCATATTCTTGCTTTGCATAATGAATGCCTTACCCACCGCTATCTTCTTCACCGCATCAATCTCCTGGAGGGCCTTGTGGGCTTCAGCCCTGGCGTTCTGTGCGCTTTCGAGCGCCTTCACAAGCTCGGACTCTCGCATCTTAGAGTCAAGCTCCAAGGACTCGTGTTTTTTGGCGAGAGCCTTGAGCTCTTGCTGCACCTCGCCTACCCGGGCTTCTTGCTTTTCCCGCTCAATGCGCTCCTTGGCCACTTTGTCTTCGGCCTCGGACAGCGCCTTCTTCAGGGTCGCCACCTCGGTCGTGGCCCCTGGCAAATTCATGATGATCCTATTATTTTACAACCAAATTTCTTTTAAATATATAGACAAGGTATTGCTTACCTTTGCTCTCCTCGAGCTGCTACTTGGTAAGGCCGAGCTCGTCCTCGGACCGCTCAAGGTCCTACTTCAGTGCAGCGACCTCCGCAGTACATGCAGCAGCGGCCAGCAATGAAGCCTGCATATGCACATAGACATATTTTGATTAGACTGCTGAGTCATTATTTGGTCCTCTATTCGGCCTTTCTTCGCGAACACCAAACAGAGCATCAGGGGCTACTGTCTATGCGGTAATATTTTCCTATAGTTTGATTGCTTACCTGAAAGCCTGTTAGGAGGCTGGCACAAGCTTCGGTTAGTCCATTTTTGGCGGACTGAACTTTCTCGATCACCGCACTCATGATAGTGTGTTGCTATTCGTTGATGGAAGCGCCACGAAGCGCTTTCAGCAAGTTGTCCGGTGCCTCTGGATGGACAGAGGCCACCGGCACGGGCGACTTGCCCCCCTCAACGGGAGGTCGCCTACCAGAGTCTGGAACCACAGAAGGTTCCAGCGCAGTGTTCGGCTGGGGGCCGAACTTGGAGCCCGTGGGAGTCTTGCTCCCTTTGCGCCCAGGGTCCGGAAGGTCGCCTTGAGGCGCCCCCAGGACTACCTCCCCTTGGCTCGGTGCCTTTTGAGACAACACCTCGACGTTGTCCGTAGGACAAGGGGTGGAGGCAGTCGGAAGTGAATCGCTATTCATATCTGACGAGTCCAAAGAACCGTCCGACAAAGATCCGTCGATACGGGATCGGGACGGACTGCATAACCATATTCGGCGTAAGGAGAAGCAGTGCAATAAAACATACCATGAATTACTATGGTATCTGGATACTTACGACTTCGCCAGGGGCTTGTCCCTGGGTAACCACTCATCGTCGCTGTGGGCAGCTGTCGTGGAGCAGTCCGGAAGGAGGGTCCTTCCCTTCTTGGACCCTTCGGCCTCCCCGGTTGGGGCGGCCTTCCTTTTCTTGTCTCCCCCGGCTGAGGGGGGGGACTTTCCTCTTCCTCCTCCTCGTTTTCGTGGGAGGAGTGCGCTTCGGAGTTATCGGACAATGAGTCCGATATAACCTTGCGCCGGAGACCCTTTCGGGTCCCCGTGGCCTTCTTCTTGGCCTTATTCACCGGCACCTCGTAAGGCGCTGGAACCAGCATCTCCGTTAGGAGAGCATCTGCAGGATCTTCAGGCACGGGGGCTCGGCAATCGATCCGCTCCGTTGTGTCTACCCAGTCATGTTAATGGCATGGAAGCTTAGATCCCGCACATGATTAAACTGGGGCAAATAAATATCCTGTGAGATATCAAAACTTACCGGATTGGCATGGCGCTTTGCGCTGAGTTCGCGGTCCTCGGTAAGGGGAGGAGGTACCTCGGCGCCCTTGAACAGCACCTTCCAGACATCCTTGTGCGTCGTATCAAAGAGCTCTCGCAGCGTCTGGTGCTTGGCCGGGTCGAACTCCCACAAATTGAATACCCGTCGTTGACACGAGAGAATCCGGTGGAAGAGCATGACCTGGACCACGTTGACGAGCTTGATTTTCTTGCTCATCATGTTCTTGATGCAGGTCTGGAGTCCGGTCAGCTCTACCGGGGAACCCCAGGACAGGCTCTTCTCTTTCCAGGAGGTGAGCCGCGTGGGGATTCCGGATCAAAATTCAGGGGCCGCCACCTAGTTGGTGTCGCGCGGCTCGGTGATGTAGAACCACCCCGATTGCCACCCCTTTATGGTCTCCACATAGGAGCCTTCGAGCCAGGTGATCTTAGGCATTTTGCCCACCATGGCGCCTCCGCACTCCGCTTGTTGGCCGACCACCACCTTCGGTTTAACATTGAAGGTCTTCAGCCACAGGCCGAAGTGGGGCCTGATGCGGAGGAAGGCCTCGCATACGACGATAAACGCCGAGATGTTGAGGATGAAATTGGGGGCCAGATCATGAAAATCCAGCCTGTAGTAGAACATGAGCCCACGGACAAACGGGTGAAGGGGAAATCCCAGTCTGCGGACAAAGTGGGTAAGGAAAACTACCCTCTCATGGGGTGCGGGCGTAGGAATGATTTGCCCGCATCTGGCAGCCGGTGCGCGATGTCCGCGGCCAGATATCCGGCTTCCCGTAGCTTTGCGATGTTCTCCTCCGTGACGGAGGAGACCATCCACTTGCCTCCCGCTCCGGACATGTTTGGAGGGGTTTGAGGAGAAAGACCCGAACTTGGGCGCTGGAGCTCGAGTGCGCGAGAATGGATAAGCAAGGAGGAAGAAGGCGTGGGTAAAAAGGGTGAGTCTTTGTCCCTTTATAAGGGCGGAAGAGGCGATGTGCCTCCCCACTTATCTGGTAAAATCGCTTATTCCCCGAGCGCCGTAATTGATGACGCGGTTGGGTTACCCACGTTTGTAATGATGAGAATCCCGTAATAAGGGGGACACGATCTCTGCTTCGACAAGACGTGTCAAAAAAACCGCCTCGCAATATGCGCAGTGCTGGTTGAGAAAAACGGTTCGAATAATGACCGGGCCATGCGTGATGTCATGTTGCTAAATGTGTCAGCAGATTAGATTTGTGGAAATATTATTCTCTCTGCGGTGGTATGTGGAACTTATTTTGCAGAGCCGGACACTATCCTTGTGTTCAAAATCTTCTATGGAGTATTCGGAGGAAGAACCCGCCTTGCAATGCCGAAGACAAATCTGCACGCCGGACTCATCGTCATTGAAGCCTGGTTCAGGGGCTACTGAGGGAGTCCTGGATTAGGGGGTCTCCGGACAGCCGGACTATATCCTTTGGCCGGTCTGTTGGACTATGAAGATACAAGATTGAAGACTTCGTCCCGTGTCCGAATGGGACTCTCCTTGGCGTGGAAAGCAAGCTTGGCAATACGGATATGTAGATCTCCTCCCTTGTAACCGACTCTGTGTAACCCTAGCCCCTCCGGTGTCTATATAAACCGGAGGGTTTAGTTCGTAGGACAACAACAATCATACCATAGGCTAGCTTCTAGGGTTTAGCCTCTACGATCTCGTGGTAGATCAACTCTTGTAATACTCATATCATCAAGATCAATCAAGCAGGACGTAGGGTATTACCTCCATCGATAGGGCCCGAACCTGGGTAAACATCGTGTCCCCTGCCTCCTGTTACCATCCGCCTTAGACGCACAGTTCGGGACCCCCCAACCCGAGATCCGCCGGTTTTGACACTGACAGGGACCAATGCCCATGAGGCCCCGGCCGACCCCCTGGGCTCACGAACTGGGACGTATGCCCCCCATGGGTCCCGGTTCGTAGCCGAACCGGGACTAATGGGCTGTCCAGGCCCGAACCAAAGCCCTGTTTTCTACTAGTGCTTGTCTATGTAACGGTTTTCAATAAGCTTACCTTATTAACCGGACAATTCTTAATCTCTATTGCTAAATAGCTACAATTCACTACCTACCTTTTATAGACATGCAAGCATGCCACACGAGCAAAGGATGCATACAAGTCATAAATTACATGTTTTTTCATTACTCTATGCATGCAGGGATGCCATATAATTAACTCATGTGTGTTAGTTATAAATTATTATTTTCATTAGATTTTAGTGACAATATGTGTTTTTGGCAATTGTAGAATACCTATGCATTTCATCCTTCATACTCCCTCCGTCCCAAAATATACACACTTATTTTGAGACGGAAGAAGTATTTTTTTTTGTTAGAAATTATATTTTGTTGGATTTTTTCTCTTTTTATATGTTTCATATTTTCACCTTTTAAAGCTACATTTGCCTTTCATTAGTTTTTAGATGTTTTTAAGAAACTATTTATGCATATTTTAACAAGAATCCAGCAACAACGAGCGGCGCATCATCTAGTTCTTTTTAATGCAAAGGCAGAGCTTACTCCTTTTTCTAAGGGCTCAAGTTTGATCTTAAAAAATTGTGAGGGGTGAGTGATGACTTGTGTTCTGATGGCGTCAATCCAGGTTGATAGGGTTTTAAGTAGGCACTGTTCCCAACTGAACTAAATTTGGATTTGCGACTGAAAATGCGTCACACTATCGGTGAAAAATGTGCCCATGAGGTCTTTTTTCTCCAAAGAAAATAATATATACTTGTTACATCCATGCATCTAGCTGGTTTGCATGGACGACCTGCACTCATTTCTCAGTTACGTGACCAAGATGTCAAACGCAATAATTTGCTACTCTTGGGCCTTTTTTGGTTCGGAGGAATTTCATAGGAATTTAGAGGATAGGATTTTTATATGATTTTTTCCTTTAAAGCCCTTTGTTTCATAAGAATAGATTTTTATTCCTACATAGGATTGGTTCCTATGTTTCACATTTTATATGAAAATAAAAATGAGCCTAGACTCAATGAAAAAATTTCTTTGTTGTCAACCAAATGACATCTCGTTTTCTATTCCTATTTATAGGATTTAAGATACATGTCATCTCATTTCCAACAAAATTTCTATTCCTACAATAATTCTATTCTATGAACCAAAAGAAGCCTTGACCTGAACGATCGCACTGTGCATGCAGCCGCCGTCGTTCTGGACCCATTTCTTGTCTGTTGCACAGCACATGCAGCAGTTCATCTGAAGAAAACGTATTGCATTATGGTGAGAGAATTGTTGACTTCCTGTCTTCCGTTTTCCCATACCCCAGGAGAGGCCACACTGATGGCAACCGCATGCCAAGAGCCCAAGACTGGGTCAAGGAGATGTACAAACTTGCTAACCATCGACTAAGCTTAGTTTCAAAGGAGCGTTCGCAAGCACGTAACCACTGTGGATGATTGAAGCAATGTCAAAGCCATACTTGTAGGTGTAGGTTCTCAAAAGAAAAGAAAAAAGCCATACGTGTAGTAAGGAGTGTGTTCTTTAACTTGGTTTTCGGAACGCAACGGATCGCCTGACAGTTGACACTGCCGAGACGGAGAGCATTACTGACGATTTCAGCGCGCACGCGCACGTATAGCACATGGCCGGAGCAGGATCGCCGGGCGGCTGTTGCCCATGCGGCGCCGTTGCGCGCGTACCGACCTCATGCTGATCACACACCCGGCCCGGCTGCTTTCCGTGGAAGAGGGAGTAGGACCATCAAGTCTCCATCCTCCAAGGCTCGAAGCAGCCATGCTGCAATAAACAAACAATATACTCATCCAGTCCAACTAACACGATCCTACAAGCTCCAAAACAAAGCAAGTGCCGGCCACGTACGAGAGTTCAGCCAGGAGGAAGCCATGGTTGCCATCGACCGATCTTGGTCAGCTCGAAGCGCACATACGGAGAGTGAGGAGTCGTCTGCGGAGGAGATGGGCTCGATGGGACCTGCCGCCGGGAAGCCGCACGCGGTGTGCCTGCCATACCCAGCGCAGGGGCACACCACATCACCCCGATGCTCAACGTGGCCAAGCTGCTCCACGCCCGGGGCTTCGACGTCACCTTCGTCAACACCGAGTACAACCACGCCCGCCTCGTCCGCTCCCGCGGCGCCGCCGCCGTGGCCGGCCTCCCGGGCTTCCGCTTCGCCACCATCCCGGACGGCCTGCCGCCATCCGGCGACGACGACGTCACGCAAGACATCCCCGCGCTCTGCAAGTCCACCACCGAGACCTGCCTCGGGCCGTTCCGCGACCTCCTCACCCGGCTCAACGACCCTGCCACGGGTAACCCGCCCGTCACCCGCGTCGTCTCTGACGTCGTCATGGGGTTCTCCATGGAGGCCGCCAACGAGCTCGGCCTCCCCTACGTCCAGCTCTGGACCGCCAGCGCCATCAGCTACCTCGGGTACCGCCACTACCGCCTCCTCATCGGCCGTGGCCTCGCCCCACTCAAAGGTACGTACGTACTGCTTTTTGTTTTGTTTCCCGTCAGTGCGCGCGTCAGCCATTTCTGCTCGGTGCGGCCATTGACAGCTGCTGATCGAAGCACTTATCTGAATATGTATGTCTTTACGCATGCATGCAGACGCCGAGCAGCTGACGAACGGATACCTTGACACGCCGGTGGAGGACGTGCCGGGGCTGAGGAGCATGAGGCTCGGGGACTTCCCGTCCTTCATACGCACCACGGACCCGGACGAGTACATGGTGCACTACGTCCTGCGGGAGACGGAGCGCACGGCCGGTGCGTCGGCCGTCATCCTCAACAGCTTCGACGACCTGGAGGGCGAGGCGGTGCAGGCCATGGAGGCGCTCGGCCTGCCCAAGGTCTACACGCTCGGCCCGCTCCCGCTGCTGGCGCACAAGGAGTCGCCCTCGCCGCGCTCCGCCATCAACCTCAGCCTCTGGAAGGAGCAGGACGAGTGCCTGCAGTGGCTGGACGGCAGGGAGCCCGGCTCCGTCGTCTACGTCAACTTCGGCAGCATCACCGTCATGACCAACGCGCAAATGGTGGAGTTCGCGTGGGGCCTGGCGCAGAGCGGGAAGCAGTTCATGTGGATCGTCCGCCGAGACCTGGTGAAGGGCGACGCCGCGGTGCTCCCCGAGGAGTTCCTGGCCGAGACGGCGGGGCGCGAGCTCATGGCGTCCTGGTGCCCGCAGCAGCAGGTGCTCGACCACCCCGCCGTGGGCGCCTTCCTGACGCACAGTGGCTGAAACTCGGCGCTGGAGAGCTTGTGCGGCGGCGTGCCGGTGATCAGCTGGCCGTTCTTCGCCGCCCAGCAGACCAACTGTAGGTACCAGTGCAACGAGTGGGGTGTCGGCATGGAGATCAACAGCAACGTCCGGCGGGACGCCGTCGCCCGACTTATCACGGAGATCATGGAAGGGGAGAAGGGGAAGAGCATGAGGAAGAGAGCGCAGGAGTGGAAGGAGAGCGCGGTCAAGGCGGCCATGCCCGGAGGCTCGTCTCACCGAAACTTCGACGAGCTGGTCTGCGACGTGCTCCTGCCCAAGAACTAGCTCTACATGGATCTTCACTGTAATTACAGAGTGCTACTACTGTGAGAGCGGATTATCTACCATGCACGGTATATACCGCGCATGCATTTACCCCACCATGTCAGATGTATTTTTGAAAGCGTGTCTGACAAAGTCAGGTGAATAGTATTACCTACTCTATCTATCAGCTTATCTCTTTTCTCCTAGTCAATTAGTACTATATTTTAAGTTGACGATATTTGAAACCCACATAGATCATGAAGCTCAAGTTTGATTTATGATTTGTTTGCATATTTGTAATCCTCGCGATGAGACCTTTTAAACAAGATCAGGCACGAAAATATTATAGTGAAATTTTAAACAAGACCGTGTTTAATAAAGTTTCATCGTGTTTCAAAATTTGATTTTTAAAACTTGTCAAAATATATTCGAGAATGTTCTTGTTTAAAAGTCCTCGTCACGAGAAGCACAAATATGCAGATGCATCTTCTATTGAAATTTTGGTTTATAAGATAAAATAATTTCTAATTTGTAAACACGTGAAAAAACATAGGGGAGTGAAGCAAGACATGAGATGGTGGACAAAGCATAGCTTTTGTGCATTCTTTGGTGGATAAAGCATAGTAATAAATGATTGATGTGACAAGACACAAGAGTAGTAGAATATAAGGGAATAGATGCAATTGAATAAACAACATGCGAATGAAAATAGAGCAGCTCAGACCTGCATGCATCCGGATCTCCAAGAAATGGATGGCTTAGCCATGCACGAGATATCCCGTGCATGGTAGAACATCATTTCTCCTCCTACTGTATGTTATTTGTCTGTTAAGAAAGTTCGTTCCTTCCGAGAGTGATGATGGCCCTGAGTGGAGTAACAATACGGTGGGAGTACATTTTTCGTGTTCTACACGGTGGCAATTCTTTAATCCACATTTTTGTGTCTTCATGTATGTAGTAAACATACGCTAACAAATTTAATCCACATTATTTTGCGACCATGTACGGATGCAAATTGCCATGCAACCTTTTTTTCATCAAGTTTCGGTAGCAAACCAGAGAACAAGTCTTCGTAAGTTTGCTATGTAGGATTTCCAAATTATTTTTCTAACATTCTACCCCGTTCCAGAGAAATTTTATACCCTTTTGTTATATCAGATTTTGCAATTTTATAATTTTTTATCTATGTAATATGGATGGATGTCTGCCCAGACCCGACAAGATCTAAAGCCCGACCACACCTCTCATCTCACCACCCTTCTCCGAGCAGGAGTTGATAGCCACCAACATCGTGACAACACAGTCGAGGCCACCATGTCCGAGGACAATCGCTCACACGCTACCATTCTTTAGATATTGCTTCATCACATAGCAACGCATGGGTATTTACCTGGTTAATAAGAGAGGACAGCTTTGTCTTCCATAAAAGTATCGTAATAAGCTTGTACGTCTATTATTATTGTATTTCGTGTATCTTCTAAAGTTGTTTTTAGGGAGGATAGCATCCCCCAAACGCCGATTGCTGCCCCCTCACAATCGGGTCTTAATCGGTCGCGCAAGGGACATTTTTATGTTAATCTTTGCAAGTGATTTCCAAAAGTCCAATAAAGTTGCTCAGCAATAAATCTGATGATAAACCTAAAATAACATGAGACAACTCATGGAAGTTCTATTCAGAACGTAAAAATGCTATCCAACCGACGAAATCAATGTAAATCATCAAGGAGTTGATAGCGGCACTAGATGTGCCAGAATCGGATGCACCATTGCAGAACTGCGTGTGTGCACGATGGACTCCACCAAAAGCGGGAAGGACGAAGATCAATGCTGATAGGACCATTGCGATGCACAGTGGGCTAGCGACTACTGGAGTGGTGGCTTGGGATGATCAGGGATCAGTCCTTATGGGTAGGCTAACGAAGTATGAATCTATTAAGGGCCCGGTATTGATCGTGTCTTTCGCCTGTAGGGACGCTCTAGCTCTAGCCCTAGAGAAGGGTCTCTCGCGTGTTATCTTAGAAATAGACTGCCAAAATGTGTGCAATCAGTGGATCAAGGGAGATGCCAGATCAATAGTTGTCAAGTGTTCATGGAGATGAAAGGTGATCTCCATCGTTTACCGAGGTTAAGCTGCCATTTGTTAGTAGAGTAGCAAATTCGGTAGCTCATACTTATGCTAGGGAAGTGCTGTCTTTGGAAGCGATCTCTTTAAATCTTGATGTAACTCTTGTGTTTCTAATTTCCGCCCTCGTATGATTAAAGAGCCCTGAGGGTGCATTCCAAAAAAATGCTATCCAATCCAACATAACATAAGCCGAGTACATTCGGCTGTGTGGTCCAGATACATTTTTTCCTCCAACACCCTTCATCAAACGTGCATGGATCAGTCCGGACGTTCCAGTTGTCACAAACACGAATCAAACCTAGGGAAGATTTGGAAGTCTGGACAATCTGTTTGGTCTATTTGGTCTATTGTCAGTTGGAGCACATGTCCTCACACGGGAGCGACTACAATAGAAAAGCACCTTGTGGTGCAAAAATAGAAAAACGAATCTGGGCCATAGGATCCATTGCAGATGGTACAGATTTAAATGTAGGGATCCCAGGCCACTTAATGTGCATTTTATGACCCCCCCCCCCCCCCCCCCCCCTCTCTAATAGTCAGATGTCAAATAGACTTTTGCAGTAACCACCTCCACCTTTAATGTCCAAACGTTTGGTTCTTAGTAAATAGTACTCCCTCCATTTCAAAATATAGTGCGCCCGCGCTTCCCGAAGTCCAATTTTGACCATAAATTTAACCAACGATACCAACTGCGGCGGGAGAAAAAATTATAGAATTGAAAACTTCTTTCGAATACGAATTCACTGATATAATTTTTGCCCCCGCCGCAATTGGTCTTGATAGTTAAATTTACGGTCAAAGTTGAAGCACGGAGATAGAGGAAGCACTACATTGTGGAATGGAGGGAGTATTGCATATCTTCACAACATTCATTCCTGATCCCTCCCTTTGCACATAGTATTGCATGTCAAAGATATTTGAGTAAACAACAAAATTAAGCCAGCCTCTACACAGAAAACTGGACCATCGCAGGCATTGATATGTGAGTACGTTTAAGCTGGACCATCTCAGGCACAAGAAATTGGGTATACATGTTAAAATGGACCACTCTAAGCACAAAGGCTTGACTGCATGTCAAACTGGACTATCCCCGCCACATCTTTTGAGTACATGTCAAACTGGAACTCCCAGGCAAAACACGAGAAGACATTCCTATCAGGTTATCAATAACATGACAGGATCAACAAGAATTCCTAGCGAAAGTTGCATCAGCTTTGGTACATGACGGGCAATGCTAAGTCTGAAGGACTATGCTAATCATCACTCAACAAGGATTGCCATTAAGAACTATATCAACGTTGCTATCTTGATGGCACACAACAGTTGCTTCCAGATGCAGCACTTGTTCATCCAGCTTCTTGTCCTGGGAGAGGTCATATGTGACAAATATGATTCAGTTAGCGCAAGCCCATGTATGTGTCATACATTCAGACCTAAAACTTTTTAATTGTGAGCTGAGCAAATAAATATGCATCAACAATACCATCTGACGGTGTGTATGAAGATCAATTTGTCTTAGTGAAATCCAACATTGAGGACTAACAGCAAGAAATCAATTATCACGCGAGATCATATATACATGAATCCAGATTGATATATACAAGGACACTTCTTATTATTCTCTGTTAAACTAGAGCAATTTCAGCTATGAATCTTATATACATGAATCCAGATTTTGATATGCTGATAAATGGACAATTTTATTTTATTTTTTGCCTAGCAGAATAAATTTACTTTCTTTCCAACTTTTCAAGCTATTGACTCTGTATACGGAAGACGCTGTATACGGAACTGGAAGTATTAATCTTTTTAGTGAATTGTGCTAAACTGCAAGACGCTGAAATTATCTGACCGGACTGAATCTTCTAATTTGATTCTCCATATTACTTATGAGTGAAACAAAACTTCCAAATTAGAGTACCAAAACGCCTAGAACAGTAGCAGAAGCACTTGATCGATTCTTGTACAAGCATGCACTAGGACTTGAGCCTGACTTGTACAAACTGAGGATTTTTTAAGCCTTAAAAAGATATGGAGTGCATTGCTATTTGTTAAAGAAACTGACACAAACAAACTGAGGAGTGGAATGTCACAAATTCTGTAAATCCATTATTCAAAATAGTACTAACAATGCATCCTTAACACGCTTCAGAATCAATGTAATCTCAATACTGACAGATTAACGAACTACAAACTAAAGGGCATGGCTCCAGCTCTGGACTGTGCATAGCGGCAAAGAAAATGGCTCCAAATTAGCATCAAAGATGGCTTCAGATTAGCATCAGCCTGCATCAAAGTAGTGATATAATCTGTCATTTACGGCAAAGAAAATGACAGTACATAGCAGCGGCATGGTGAGAAAGCAGGGGAGAGGTGGCCACCTTGCAGCTTGGGCGCAGACAGCACGAGCTCATTCTCGCCGTAGATGCGCCGGAGGCGGGCACAGGGAATGCCACGCAGTGCCTCCTAGGCGCCTACAGGAGCAGGGCCCCGGGGTTCACCGCCGTGACGGCGGCCAGGAGGAGTCAGGTGGCCTTGAGTAAGAGTAGCTGGGAAGGGGAAGGGAGGCGCTTGCCACCGGATCTAAAGCGCCGCCGCCGTCGGCAAGCAACAGGGGAGATGGAAGAGAGGGGTGGCTGTCGTTTGATGGCACATTCAGAAGCAAATAAGGTAGAAACGAGGGTCCTTTTTGCACAGAAGCATGGATTTGTGTGTACACATCCCACCAGTTGAATCTGTGCCATCCATCCTCAATTGAGTTGTCCAGCTTCAAGTTTTCTATTTTTGCACCACAAGGTGCTTTTCTATAGTAGTCGTGTGCCATCCATCCTCAATTGAGTTGTCCAGCTTCGAGTTTTCTATTTTTGCACCACAAGGTGCTTTTCTATAGTAGTCGCTCTCTTCTCACACCCCATGTGTTTTCTTCTCTAGGTTTGTCTGGCCCACTCTGAAGTCCGGATTTGATGCCTATTTGATGCATACAGTTGGATGATCGGCTTCACTGTAGCTGTCCACATGGACATGTGAGATGTTTGTCTTCATGTACAACGATGAAGTTGTCCTAAGGGGGCACAAAAATATTTTCAGAAATTTTGACTCCTTATGTAGTTATTTTTTTTCATATAGGGTGTAGATACACTCAAGAACCAAACGTCATCGTCCTTGTCCTAAGATTCAAAACAAGGAATAAAACAGCGGTAGAACACCATAGCAAAGACCCCACAGAGTTCTGTTTCAATACTTTGCCCGCGGTAGTGAAATACACTTTGGAACCTGGTTGTATATACACTTTATATGGGAAATTTTCTAACATAATTAAACAAAATGTCAAAATAGTTTAGAAGCTTTTTTCAGAATAAATTGACTTTCTTTTTTACTAGTATATAAATTTTCACGAGAAAACCTAACGTTGACTTCAGGGCAAAAAGATAAATTTATTTGCTATTATAGGTCACTGTTCACATTATTTTAGCCAAAAAAATTTAAAAGAAGTCAAAGGGGGATTTACTTTTTGTGAAATTGTTCTCACAAGTAGATTGGAAGGTCAAGTATATTTCAAAATATCTTCAGAATTTTTTGACTTTTTGTTGAATCACTAAAAAAAAATCCATATAGGACGCATCCACCTGCGGAACAGGCAAATTAAATGATGATGCATAGTGGAGACATCAGAGTATACACTCGATGAAGTTGGAGTCACGATTCCTGCAGCGTCTGGACTTGTGTCTAACCATGCGTAGCCTATTACCGTTTATGCTGCCCTTGCCATTGCCCTTCCCAGCTAACACCACCTCCAGACCAGTGAAGACAGCATACGCTTTGTCCACAAATACCAGCTCAGTATCGATGTTGGGTATCTGAGTTTCAAGGAACCTGATGAGGCAAAACCTTCCAGAACCCAGGCTGACCATTTTGGCCGCTATGATGCCACTCCTCCGGCAGGTAATTGTCCGCCCAAATCAGGCCCGGCTCCGGCCGCTGCCCTGCGAGGACGGGTGAGAGATCGGCCGCGCAAGGCAAGTGGTAGTCCTGGTCGGAGACGCCAAACCAGAGGTTGAGCTCGGGGACATACTCGGCGGTGCCAAAGAAGGGCAGCACCCAGTCACCGGCAAAGCTCCAGGAGCGGCTCACCGTGTCGAAGCAGTAGGTGCCAAAGTGATCTGCAGAGATGCAGATGACGTTGCCCACCACCGCGACAGAGCCGAGGTACACGTCTTCTTGTAGGGACGGCAGCGGGAGCTCCTCACACTGCCAGGTCCGGCAGGGATGGTACTCGTTGTAGTGCTGGCCGGAGACAAGGGCCTCGAACTGGAAGCTCTTGCCAGGACGGAGCAGCCTCTCGATCACGTAGAGGCCGCCTTCGCTGCCTCCGGGGCGTGGAACGGAGACGGCCAAGGGCTCATCCTTGGGGGCGTGGAGGCCGGGCATGGTCACGAGGCAGTCCGAGTCGGCGTCGTAGGTGAAGACGTGCCCCTTGCGGTCCGCGAACACGATGCTGCGCTCCGAGAGAGCGAACGCGTCCATTCTGAGCTCGTCGGATTTTGGCTTTGGGTATGGCGCCGGCCGCATGTTGAAGAGTCGCGCCGGCAACCGGATCGACCCGATCTCTGAGGCTTGCTGCTTCTTGACCCTGCCGCAGGCCTTTTTCAGGGATGAATATGATGCAGAGTCTCTTTGTATCCGCGACAGAACTCGCCCGTGCAGAGCTACTTCTTCCGGTGTGGTGTAGAAGAACTGGTTGCGGGAGAGATCGAAGCGGCGCAGCGAATACATGCAGCCCGGGCGGTTCGCCGCGAACAGATTCAGAAACCGCCGGACGCCCATGGCTCCTGGTTGAATCACCTTGTGTCCTTGTCCCCGTCGCTGATGGATACGGGTTGCCTGCCGGGCGAAGATGGAGGAGCAGATCCACGGGCGGCGGAGTTGTACTACAGATAGCACCAGGGCAAGGGCAGGGCGAGATTGGGGATGGGATCGGGCGGTGCTGTATGTCGCTTCACGCGACCAGCACGCTAGGCATCGCTAGGTGAGACAGTCACGCGCTCCTGGGCTGGGCTGGGCCGGACCATTGGCACGTCCGATAGCTAGCACGGCTTTCTTTTTTTTTCTTTTGTTTGTTTTTCAACTTTTATTTTAATTCATTAGTTTTACACATATAAAACAATTACAAAAAAATTATAACTTTTTTATGTCGCGTTTCCCCCTTTTAAAATGATAAATGTTTATTTATGTAATGAAACATGTAAATGGATTTGAAAAATGTTTGTCAATTTAATAATGTTCATGAATCAGCAAATGTTCAAAACCTCAAAAAATGTTCGTGAGTTTCATAATTCTCATCAATTCCAAAAATTAAGTATTTTAAAAAATTCATGAATTCAAAAAATATTTTCGAATTCAAAAAATCATCATGAACTTCGGGAAAAAAATCCAGTTAAAATGTTCATGAATTGTAAAAATTGTTCTTGAATTCGAAAAAATATTCTGAATTGGAAAAAAAATCATAAATTCAAATATGTTTGTGAGTTTGAATTTTTTGTCAATTCAAAAATATGTTCACGAAATTAAAAAAAGTTAATGAACTAAAAATGTTCATGAATTCAAAAAAGTTCATGAAAAACATGTTCATAACCCAAAAAAAAGTTTGTAGGAGATCATCTGCACATTCCAAAGTCAACAAAGTGTCATAACTAGCAACGAGTTCTCAATATTCAGTCCAAGGTACATGGCAATTTACTACTCAAAATTGAGTCGACGGTACATGATAATAACAGTAACTCAGAGCCCATCCCGATAAACAGAGTAAACTCAGATTACAACACTGCGCAACACAGAGTCACAAGGTCTGTGCAACAGAACACGTGAGAGAGGCGGAGATGTCGGCCCTCAGAGGTAATAGAAGGCAAGCAGCAAAGTCGCCACGGTTGCCAGGATAACGGTTGCGGGGCCGCCGGGAGACCTCGCCGCTGTTGGAAATATGCCCTAGAGGCAATAATAAATTGATTATTATTATATTTCCTTGTTCATGATAATCGTTTATTATCCATGCTAGAATTGTATTGATAGGAAACTCAGATACATGTGTGGATAGATAGACAACACCATGTCCCTAGTAAGCCTCTAGTTGACTAGCTCGTTAATCAATAGATGGTTACGGTTTCCTGACCATGGACATTGGATGTCGTTGATAACGGGATCACATCATTAGGAGAATGATGTGATGGACAAGACCCAATCCTAAGCCTAGCACAAGATCATGTAGTTCGTATGCTAAAACTTTTCTAATGTCAATTATCATTTCCTTAGACCATGAGATTGTGCAACTCCCGGATACCGTAGGAGTGCTTTGGGTGTGCCAAACGTCACAACGTAACTGGGTGGCTATAAAGGTACACTACGGGTATCTCTGAAAGTGTCTATTGGGTTGGCACGAATCGAGATTGGGATTTTGTCACTCCGTGTAAACGGAGAGGTATCTCTGGGCCCACTCGGTAGGACATCATCATAATGTGCACAATGTGACCAAGGGGTTGATCACGGGATGATGTGTTACGGAACGAGTAAAGAGACTTGCCGGTAACGAGATTGAACAAGGTATCGGTATACCGACGATCGAATCTCGGGCAAGTACCATACCGCTAGACAAAGGGAATTGTATACGGGATCGATTGAGTCCTTGACATCATGGTTCATCCGATGAGATCATCGTGGAACATGTGGGAGCCAACATGGGTATCCAGATCCCGCTGTTGGTTATTGACCGGAGAACATCTTGGTCATGTCTGCATGTCTCCCGAACCCGTAGGGTCTACACATTTAAGGTTCGATGACGCTAGGGTTATAAAGGAAGCTTGTATGTGGTTACCGAATGTTGTTCGGAGTCCCGGATGAGATCCCGAACGTCACCAGGAGTTCCGGGATGGTCCGGAGGTAAAGATTTATATATAGGAAGTCCTGTTTCGGCCATCGGGACAAGTTTCGGGGTCATCGGTATTGTACCGGGACCACCGGGTGGGGCCACCTGCCCCGGGGGCTACATGGGCTGTAGGGGGTGCGCCTTGGCCTACATGGGCCAAGGGCACCAGCCCCTAGAGGCCCATGCGCCAAGATATAGGAAAAAGGGGAGAGTCCTAAAGGGGGAAGGCACCTCCGAGGTGCCTTGGGGAGGATGGACTCCTCCCCCCCTCTTAGCCGCACCCCTTCCTTGGAGGAAGGGGCAAGGCTGCGCCTCCCCCCTCTCCCCTGCCCCTATATATAGTGGAGGGGAGGGAGGGCATCCATACCTGAGCCCTTGGCGCCTCCCTCCCTCCCGTGACACCTCCTCCTCTCCCGTAGGTGCTTGGCGAAGCCCTGCAGGATTGCCACGCTTCTCCATCACCACCATGCCGTTGTGCTGCTGCTGGATGGAGTCTTCCTCAACCTCTCCCTCTCTCCTTGCTGGATCAAGGCGTGGGAGACATCATCGAGTTGTACGTGTGTTGAACGCGGAGGTGCCGTCCGTTCGGCACTAGGATCATCGGTGATCTGAATTACGACGAGTACGACTCCATCAACCCCGTTCACTTGAACGCTTCCGCTTAGCGATCTACAAGGGTATGTAGATGCACTCTCTTTCTACTCTTTGCTGGTTTCTCCATAGATAGATCTTGGTGACGCGTAGGAAAATTTTGAATTTCTGCTACGTTCCCCAACAGTGGCATCATGAGCTAGGTCTATTGCGTAGATTCTTTGCACGAGTAGAACACAAAGTAGTTGTGGGCGTCGATATTGTTCAATATGCTTGCCGTTACTAGTCTTATCTTGATTCGGCGGCATCGTGGGATGAAGCGGCCCGGACCAACCTTACACGTACGCTTACGTGAGACCGGTTCCACCGACAAACATGCACTAGTTGCATAAGGTGGCTGGCGGGTGTCTGTCTCTCCCACTTTAGTCGGATCGGATTCGATGAAAAGGGTCCTTATGAAGGGTAAATAGCAATTGGCATATCACGTTGTGGTTCATGCGTAGGTAAGAAACGTTCTTGCTAGAAACCCATAGCAGCCACGTAAAACATGCAAACAACAATTAGAGGACGTCTAACTTGTTTTTGCAGGGTATGCTATGTGATGTGATATGGCCAAAAAGGATGTGATGAATGATATATGTGATGTATGAGATTGATCATGTTCTTGTAATAGGAATCACGACTTGCATGTCGATGAGTATGACAACCGGCAGGAGCCATAGGAGTTGTCTTTATTTATTTGTGACCTGCGTGTCAACTTAAACGTCATGTAATTACTTTACTTTATTGCTAACCGTTAGCCATAGTAGTAGAAGTAATAGTTGGCGAGGCAACTTCATGAAGACACGATGATGGAGATCATGATGATGGAGATCATGGTGTCATGCCGGTGACGATGATGATCATGGAGCCCCGAAGATGGAGATCAAAAGGAGCAAAGTGATGATGGCCATATCATGTCACTATTTGATTGCATGTGATGTTTATCATGTTTATACATCTTATTTGCTTAGAACGACGGTAGTAAATAAGATGATCCCTTACAACAATTTCAAGAAGTGTTCTCCCCTAACTATGCACCGTTGCGACAGTTCGCTGTTTCAAAACATCACGTGATGATCGGGTGTTTTATTCAGACGTTCAAATACAACGGGTGTTGACGAGCCTAGCATGTACAGACATGGCCTCGGAACACACGCGAAACACTTAGGGTTAACTTGACGAGCCTAGCATGTACAGACATGGCCTCGGAACACGGAGACCGAAAGGTCGAGCATGAGTCGTATAGAAGATACGATCAACATGAAGATGTTCACCGATGATGACTAGTCCGTCTCACGTGATGATCGGACACGGCCTAGTTTGACTCGGATCATGTAATCACTTAGATGACTAGAGGGATGTCTATCTGAGTGGGAGTTCATAAGATGAACTTAATTATCCTGAACATAGTCAAAAGGATTTTGCAAATTATGTCGTAGCTCACGCTATAGTTCTACTGTTTAGATATGTTCCTAGAGAAAAATTAGTTGAAAGTTGATAGTAGCAATTATGCGGACTAGGTCCGTAAACTGAGGATTGTCCTCATTGCTTCATAGAAGGCTTATGTCCTTAATGCACCGCTCAGTGTGCTGAACCTCGAATGTTGTCTGTGGTTGTTGCGAACATCTGACATACACGTTTTGATAACTACGTGATAGTTCAGTTAAACGGTTTAGAGTTGAGGCACCAAAGACGTTTTTGAAACATCGCGAAACATATGAGATGTTTTGAGGGCTGAAATTGGGATTTCAGGCTCGTGCCATATCAAGAGGTATAAGACCTCCGATGACTTTCTTAACCTGCAAACTAAGGAGAAAAGCTCAATTGTCGAGCTTGTGCTCAGATTGTCTGAGTACAACAATCATTTGAATCGAGTGGGAGTTGATCTTCCAGATGAGAAAGTGTTGTTTTTCTGAAGTCATTACCACCAAGCTGCTAGAGCTTCGTGATGAACTATAACATATCAGGGATAGATATGATGATCCTTGAGGTATTCGCGATGTTTGACACCGCGAAAGTAGAAATCAAGAAGGAGCATCAATTGTTGATGGTTGGTGAAACCACTAGTTTCAAGAAGGGCAAGGGCAAGAAGGGATACTTCATGAAACGGCAAATCAGCTGCTGCTCTAGTGAAGAAACCCAAGGTAAAACCCAAACCCGAGACTAAGTGCTTCTGTAATAAGGGGAACAACCACTAGAGCAGAATTACCCTAGATACTTGGTAGATAAGAAGGCTGGCAAGGTCGATAGAAGTATATTGGATATACATTGTGTTAATGTGTACTTTGCTAGTACTCCTAGTAGCACCAGGGTATTAGATACCGGTTCGGTTGCTAAGTGTTAGTAGCTTGAAACAAAAGGCGACGGAATAAACGGAGACTAGCTAAAGGTGAGCTGACGATATGTGTTGGAAGTTTTTCTAAGCTTGATATGATCAAGCATCGCACGCTCCCTCTACCAAAGAGATTGGTGTTAAACCTAAATAATTGTTATTTGGTGTTTGCGTTGAGCATAGACATGATTGGATTACGTCTATCGCAATACGGTTATTCATTTAAAGAGAATAATGGTTACTCTGTTTATTCGAATAATACCTTCAATGGTCTTACACCTAAAATGAATGGTTTATTAAATCTCGATCGTAGTGATACACATGTTCATGCCAAAAGATAGTAATGATAGTACCACCTACTTGTGGCACTGCCACGTAAGTCATATTGGTGTATATGCATGAAGAAACTCCATGCAAATGGACCGTTTTGACTCACTTGATTTTGAATCACTTGGGACATGCAAATCATACCACACGGGCAAGATGACTGAAAAGCCTTGTTTTCAGTAAGATGGAACAAGATAGCAACTTGTTGGAAGTAATACATTTTGATGTGTACAGTCCAATGAGTGCTGAGGCATGTAGTGGATATTGTTATGTTCTTACTTCACAGATGATTCGAGTAGATGTTGAGTATATTTACTTGATGAATCACGAGTCTGAATTATTGAAAGGTTCAAGTAATTTCAGTGTGAAGTTGAAAGATCGCCGTGACAAGAGGATAAAAGATCTATGATATGATCATAGAGATGAATATCTGAATCACGAGTTTGGCACAGAATTAAGACATTGTGGAAATTGTTTCACAACTGATACAGCCTGGAACACCATAGTGTGATGGTGTGTCCAAACGTCATAGTTGCACCCTATTGGATATGGTGCATACCATGATGTCTCTTATCGAGTTACCACTATCGTTCATGGGTTAGGCATTAGAGACAACCACATTCACTTTAAATAGGGCACCACATAATTTCATTGAGACGACACCGTATGAACTATGGTTTGGAGAAACCTAAGTTGCCGTTTCTTGAAAGTTTGGGGCTGCGACGCTTATGTGAAAAGGTTTCAGGTTGATAAGCTCGAACCCAAAGCAGATAAAATGCATCTTCATAGGACACCCAAAAACAGTTGAGTATACCTCCTGTCTCAGATCCGAAAGCAATAAGGGATTGTTTCTAGAATCGGGTCCTTTCTCGAGGAAAAGTTTCTCTCGAAAGAATTGAGTGGAAGGATGGTGGAAACTTGATAAGGTTAATGAACCGTCTCTTCAACTAGTGTGTGGCAGGGCACAGGAAGTTGTTCCTGTGGCACCTACACCAATTGAAGTGGAAGCTTATGATATTGATCATGAAACTTCAGATCAAGTCACTACCAAACATCGTGGGATGACAAGGATACGTACTACTTCAGAGTGGTACGTAATCCTGTCTTGGAAGTCATGTTGCTAGACAACAATGAACCTACGAGCTATGGAGAAGCGATGGTGGGCCCGGATTCCGATAAATGGCTCAAGGCCATAAAACCCGAGAGAGGATCCATGTATGAAAACAAAGTGTAGACTTTGGAAGAACTACTTGATGGTCGTAAGGCTGTTAGGTACATATGGATTTTGAAAGGAAGACAGACAATGATGGTAAGTGTCACCATTGAGAAAGCTCGACTTGTCGTTGAGATGTTTTTCGACAAGTTCAAGGAGTTGACTACGATGAGACTTTCTCACTCGTAGCGATGCTAAGAATCTGTTGGAATTATATTAGCAATTACTGCATTATTTATGAAATCTTGCAGATAGGATGTCAAAACATTGTTTCCTCGACGATTCTTGAGGAAAGGTTGTATGTGATACAACCGGAAGGTTTTGTCTATCCTGAAATATGCTAATAAGTATGCAAAGCTCCAGCAATCCTTCTGAGGACTGGAGTGAGCATCTCGGAGTTGGAATGTATGCTTTGATGATGATCAAAGATTTTGGGTGTATACAAAGTTTATGAGAAACTTGTATTTCCAAAGAAGTGAGTGGGAGCACTATAGAATTTCTGATGAGTGTATGTTGTTGACATATTAATGATCAGAAATGACGTAGAATTTCTGGAAAGCATATAGGGTTATTTGGAAAGTGTTTTCAATGGAAAACCTGGATTAAGCTACTTGAACATTGAGCATCAAGATCTATAAGGATAGATCAAAACGCTTAATAGTACTTTCAAATGAGCACATGCCTTGACGTGATCTTGAAGGTGTTCAAGATGGATCAGTCAAAGAAGGAGTTCTTGCCTGAGTTGTAAGGTATGAAGTTAAGACTTAAAGCTCGACCATGGCAGAATAGAGAGAAAGGAACGAAGGTCGTCCCCTATGCTTAAGACATAGGCTCTACAGTATGCTATGCTGTGTACCGCACCTGAAGTGTGCTTTACCATGAGTCAGTCAAGGGGTACAAGAGTGATCCAAGAATGGATCACAGGACAGCGGTCAAAGTTATCCTTAGTAACTAGTGGACTAAGGAATTTTCTCAATTATGGAGGTGGTAAAAGAGTTCGTCGTAAAGGGTTACGTCGATGCAAGCTTAACACCTATCCGGATAGCTATGAGTAGAGATACCGGACACGTATAATGGAGCAACAATTTAGAATAGCTCCAAGTAGAACAGTTATTTGGAATAGCTCCAAATAGAACGTGGTAGCTGCATCTAGGAGATGACATAGAGATTTGTAAAGCACACACGGATCTGAAAGGTTCAGACCCGTTGACTATAACCTCTCTCACAAGCATAACATGATCAAACCCAGAACTCATCGAGTGTTAATCACATGGTAAATGTGAACTAGATTATTGACTCTAGTAAACTCTTTGGGTGTTAGTCACATGGGGATGTGACCTTGAGTGTTAATCACATATCGATGTGAACTAGATTATTGACTCTAGTGCAAGTGGGAGACTGTTGGAAATATGCCCTAGAGGCAATAATAAATTGATTATTATTATATTTCCTTGTTCATGATAATCGTTTATTATCCATGCTAGAATTGTATTGATAGGAAACTCAGATACATGTGTGTATACATAGACAACACCATGTCCCTAGTAAGCCTCTAGTTGACTAGCTCGTTAATCAATAGATGGTTACGGTTTCCTGACCATGGACATTGGATGTCGTTGATAACGGGATCACATCATTAGGAGAATGATGTGATGGACAAGACCCAATCCTAAGCCTAGCACAAGATCATGTAGTTCGTATGCTAAAGCTTTTCTAATGTCAAGTATCATTTCCTTAGACCATGAGATTGTGCAACTCCCGGATACCGTAGGAGTGCTTTGGGTGTGCCAAACGTCACAACGTAACTGGGTGGCTATAAAGGTACACTACGGGTATCTCTGAAAGTGTCTGTTGGGTTGGCACGAATCGAGATTGGGATTTTGTCACTCCGTGTAAACGGAGAGGTATCTCTGGGCCCACTCGGTAGGACATCATCATAATGTGCACAATGTGACCAAGGGGTTGATCACGGGATGATGTGTTACGGAACGAGTAAAGAGACTTGCCGGTAACGAGATTGAACAAGGTATCGGTATACCGACGTGATCTTGACGTGAGCACATGCCTTGACGTGATCTTGAAGGTGTTCAAGATGGATCAGTCAAAGAAGGAGTTCTTGCCTGAGTTGTAAGGTATGAAGTTAAGACTTAAAGCTCGACCATGGCAGAATAGAGAGAAAGGAACGAAGGTCGTCCCCTATGCTTAAGACATAGGCTCTACAGTATGCTATGCTGTGTACCGCACCTGAAGTGTGCTTTACCATGAGTCAGTCAAGGGGTACAAGAGTGATCCAAGAATGGATCACAGGACAGCGGTCAAAGTTATCCTTAGTAACTAGTGGACTAAGGAATTTTCTCAATTATGGAGGTGGTAAAAGAGTTCGTCGTAAAGGGTTACGTCGATGCAAGCTTAACACCTATCCGGATAGCTCTGAGTAGAGATACCGGATACGTATAATGGAGCAACAATTTAGAATAGCTCCAAGTAGAACAGTTATTTGGAATAGCTCCAAATAGAACGTGGGAGCTACATCTAGGCGATGACATAGAGATTTGTAAAGCACACACGGATCTGAAAGGTTCAGACCCGGTGACTAAAAAACCTCTCTCACAAGCAACATGATCAAACCCAAGACTCTTTGGATGTTGGTCACATGGTGATGTGACCTGTCAGTGTTAATCACATGGTGATGTGAACTAGATTATTGACTCTAGTGCAAGTGGGAGACTGTTGGAAATATGCCCTAGAGGCAATAATAAATTGATTATTATTATATTTCCTTGTTCATGATAATCGTTTATTATCCATGCTAGAATTGTATTGATAGGAAACTCAGATACATGTGTGGATAGATAGACAACACCATGTCCCTAGTAAGCCTCTAGTTGACTAGCTCGTTAATCAATAGATGGTTACGGTTTCCTGACCATGGACATTGGATGTCGTTGATAACGGGATCACATCATTAGGAGAATGATGTGATGGACAAGACCCAATCCTAAGCCTAGCACAAGATCATGTAGTTCGTATGCTAAAGCTTTTCTAATGTCAATTATCATTTCCTTAGACCATGAGATTGTGCAACTCCCAGATACCGTAGGAGTGCTTTGGGTGTGCCAAACGTCACAACGTAACTGGGTGGCTATAAAGGTACACTACGAGTATCTCTGAAAGTGTCTGTTGGGTTGGCACGAATCGAGATTGGGATTTTGTCACTCCGTGTAAACGGAGAGGTATCTCTGGGCCCACTCGGTAGGACATCATCATAATGTGCACAATGTGACCAAGGGGTTGATCACGGGATGATGTGTTACGGAACGAGTAAAGAGACTTGCCGGTAACGAGATTGAACAAGGTATCGGTATACCGACGATCGAATCTCGGGCAAGTACCATACCGCTAGACAAAGGGAATTGTATACGGGATCAATTGAGTCCTTGACATCATGGTTCATCCGATGAGATCATCGTGGAACATGTGGGAGCCAACATGGGTATCCAGATCCCGCTGTTGGTTATTGACCGGAGAACATCTTGGTCATGTCTGCATGTCTCCCGAACCCGTAGGGTCTACACATTTAAGGTTCGATGACGCTAGGGTTATAAAGGAAGCTTGTATGTGATTACCGAATGTTGTTCGGAGTCCGGGATGAGATCCCGAACGTCACGAGGAGTTCCGGAATGGTCCGGAGGTAAAGATTTATATATAGGAAGTCCTGTTTCGGCCATCGGGACAAGTTTCGGGGTCATCGGTATTGTACCGGGACCACCGGAAGGGTCCCGGGGGCCCACCGGGTGGGGCCACCTGCCCCGGGGGCCACATGGGCTGTAGGGGGTGCGCCTTGGCCTACATGGGCCAAGGGCACCAGCCCCTAGAGGCCCATGCGCCAAGATATAGGAAAAAGGGGAGAGTCCTAAAGGGGCAAGGCACCTCCGAGGTGCCTTGGGGAGGATGGACTCCTCCCCCCCTCTTAGCCGCACCCCTTCCTTGGAGGAAGGGGCAAGGCTGCGCCTCCCCCCTCTCCCCTGCCCCTATATATAGTGGAGGGGAGGGAGGGCATCCATACCTGAGCCCTTGGCGCCTCCCTCCCTCCCGTGACACCTCCTCCTCTCCCGTAGGTGCTTGGCGAAGCCCTGCAGGATTGCCACGCTCCTCCATCACCACCATGCCGTTGTGCTGCTGCTGGATGGAGTCTTCCTCAACCTCTCCCTCTCTCCTTGCTGGATCAAGGCGTGGGAGACATCATCGAGTTGTACGTGTGTTGAACGCGGAGGTGCCGTCCGTTCGGCACTAGGATCATCGGTGATCTGAATCACGACGAGTACGACTCCATCAACCCCGTTCACTTGAACGCTTCCGCTTAGCGATCTACAAGGGTATGTAGATGCACTCTCTTTCTACTCTTTGCTGGTTTCTCCATAGATAGATCTTGGTGACGCGTAGGAAAATTTTGAATTTCTGCTACGTTCCCCAACAGCCGCCGCATTCGCCTTCGGTGGTGAAGCGGTTGCGCCGCCACTAGATGCTGAAGACGCCGGTGTTGCAGTGACGAAAGAAGAGACTTTATAAGGGCATACCATATAAAACAGCTATACAATGTAAAAATTGTCTCGAGACACGTTTGATTGTAGCGTTCACATGCATGCATGCTCCCTAATTTGCAGTTTGGACAAGTATCATTATTGTTGTAGCTATCAGACTAGTAGTTGTAAGGCTGGTCGTAATGGTAGTATCATAGCTAGTATCATGCATACCAACTAGACAATTTTGATGAGATGACATAGTATTAAATGAAGAAAGAAAGGGTGTAATATCATATCATGATACCGTATCATAATAAATGCTATGCTACTTTCTGTCATGCATGCCAATAAATAAAGTACTACATAATACTAATATATGATACTATGCATTAGAGAGGTAGTATCATACACACTAGTATCATATGCATGATACTAATATATGATACTCTCCATTACAACCAGCCTAAACCACACAATTGTCAGCTTGCCCGCTCTTGAATGAAACCGCGGAAGGAGACACCACGTAGGCAACTAGCAGGAAATGTATTGGTGGCCTGATGGGGCATTCCTCGGATGCTAGTGGACTAGTGGACGGATTAGTGGCAACATGTGCATCCCAATTTGGTCCCACGAACAGCAATGGAGTATACCTACCAGAAACAAACGATTTCTTTGTACACCAAAATCAAAATACGGTACAGGAGGGGGGCCTTGTTTTAATGCATTTGTGCTTCCGAAAAACGGCTAAGAAATGAACCGCTCGATGCACATATACAAGGCCAGGAGCATGGGTTTTGTCTATCACAGCATGTGACTCGCTCGTCCAAATTCTTTTAGCTACTTGTACTTTTTCCAAGATTTTTTATTTATTTTAGCCTATATGCTCTTGTCTGTATCTTTTGACTGCCCAGACCCCAGGCTCAGAGCGCACATGCAATGGCTCGCAAGGATACAAGCCAACGGAAAAGCTCAGAAAAAAATCAAAAAATAATATACAGCTGTGTTCACGGACGACGAACACTGCGGCGGCCCCATTTTTATGCCGTTCTTGTGAACCAAATGGAGAGTATTTTTATAAAATAACGATGTTCCTTTCTTGATTTTGTGGATCAAGTTTTAGTGGAAACGCAAGGGTTAGAGTCAATTTTTAGTAGAAAGACAAGTAACAAAGATATTCTCAGTTAAATTTCATATATGTAACTAAAGAAGCTTCTGTTTGTTCAGACTCTCAAATTAAGCGCACAAATACGATGTGTGAGTTCATCGTCATCATTTTACCGAGCATATGCATTACTGAGACAGATGCAAATCATGGTACGAAAGAGAACAAGACAACAGAAATAAGAAACGTGCATGCATCAAAGAATGAAATACAAAGACGATGATGTGTAGAGAAGAATGTGTTACCTTCAGCAGGCGCCGCAGCTGCAAGCAAACAAGAGGTGAAGAAGGTCAGAACCCAGCCAAAAATTTCCAACACAAATCGAGATCTTTCATAGTAATAAATCTCACATATGAACCGAAGAAATGACACAAACTTCCTACTAGTAAAACAAGAAGGTCTAGTTCCTTGGTGTAAAAAAAAAATGGGAGCGGATTCTAGCCAGACCCAGGACAAGAAGGTCCTGGAAAAGGTGAGGAAAGGCACGGTGCTCACCGTGGCACTTGCTCAAGACGGAGGCGGACTGGCCGCAGGCGGTGGGGAGGGCGAGCACCCGTGTCATGTTGATCGGTATCGGAGTTGTCTTGGCGTCCAGGGCAGCGCAGAGGCACTTCACGGTGGCGGGGGTGCCGACGGCGGTCTTCACCTCCGTGCAGCAGGCCTTGGGAGGCCGAGCCGACTTGCTGCCGGGCATCACATAGTCGAGGCAGTCCGCGAGGCCAATCAACGCCTCCGTGCAGTCCGGCGCCGGCGCGGGCGCCGGCGACGGGTTAGCCGCCCCCGCGGCGTCGGCGAGCGCGAGGAGGACGAGGATGCACGCTGCGGTGGCGGCGCCGCCGGCGAGAGCCATGGCTGCTCTGGTTGGTGTGGTGCGGTGTGCACTCGAGCGTGAGAGGAGTGGGTTCGAGCGTGTGGCGATGGAGCGGGGAGGCTTGGGATGCGGGGAGGGGAAAGAGGTTCGTTGGACGGAGTTGAGGAGGGGTGTAGGGGTCATTTTTTTAAGTGGCGGATGGGCTACGGCGACCGTGGGCCCCAACCGTTTGATTTTTCTTTTTTGTTGGACCGTTTGATTATCTTTTGTGGTATGAATGTGGGACTAATAACCCTAGCCGCCGACGACTTGGGTTCGTGACTTTTGCTGGTCCTCCTGGTCTTCAGTCATCTTTTCGGCCTTCTAGAGGTTGGGAAACTACAGATCAACGCTTAGAGTTTAGTTTTTTCTTTAATCTATGTTTGATTTTTATGTCTTTGACGGTAAAGTTTTTTTTTCTAGAATTGGCTAAATTTCAATGATAGAGGCGGTGTCGTACAAAATATAAGCTCCATGGCTCTATCCCCGTCCGGGTGTGGCTGTCGTGGCCGACGCGACTTGCACCAGCGAGCCTCGTTTTTGCTCCCACATATCGACGGTCTCATTCTCGTGGAATGTCACCCGCTGCTTCAAATTATCTTGACGATGGTGGCGACGATAATATTGTCAAGCATGCTCTTGTCATTGGGTGTGTTGATTTGTTCTTTTGTGCTCTCGATCTTCTTCCTCGACAATATGACGATGAAGTAGCAGTTCGACAACCTATCTTGCAGGGGGGGGGTGTCCTCGCCACAGTGTGTTCAACAATTTTATGTTGTCACCTATTCGGGGTGAGCACCTTATGCGGCTCTTTGAAACCTGTGAGAATAGTCAAAGCTTGTGCATGTTTGGTCTGGTGTAGTTTCTTCATTGGATGGATGGAGAAAAGTCGACATGCAAGAGATGGATCTAGGGTCAATGACCACATAAGACTTTGATGTGACTTTTTGTTTTATCTTGGTCCTTTGTTGACTCGTTTTTGTTTGATTTCATGTACTTTGTCAAATTTATTAATAAAGTCGACCTGTTTACTAAATAAGTTGTCGCATGTGGATTGGTTCCGTATTCAATGTAGGCCCCGATTCCAGCCTCAAATATTCAGACCAGACGGTCCAACAGTTTTAGCCTCTAACGCGGGATCCTTACTTTGAGTCAGACGTATCCGAACCAAAATCTCTCAAGTCGACTGCAAATTGAGAGATGGAGTAAGATTTTTAGACATATGATACGTTGGACTCCCAACACCTGAATCAAAACTCCATACCACACGGTTTTCACACTCTCCCACAGTCTTCCCGTTCCTGACCCTCTTCCCCCTCCACCGCCGCCAAATCTAGCTTTAATGTCGCCGCCCCTGCTGCGACTTCGTCCCAGCCGCCTGCCATTGTAATGGACCTCTCTGGTCCGACGAACCATCAACATCTTCGAGGCCCCGGCATCGCCATCGTGCAGGTACGCCGACTCCACGCTGAACACGGTCTTCGTCACCGCAGGAGGGAGAAGGTGGGGCGGTCCGAGCGTGCTCCACACCACACCGTCGTGCCGATGCCACATGGATATGCGTTGCCCTGGCCCACCCAGTATGCATTGCCCTACTATTTTGCGTCCACCCAGTATGGGTCGGCAGCCATGCAGCAGTCTGGAGTTTCAACCTACTCCGGCAGGCCTTGACCGTTCACCGATGACCTCACCAGTTATTGCAACTTCACCGAGTCGTCGCAACCCATCTAGTCACGGATACCATTAGAGAAGCCCTCATCTACGGGTGCCTGGACAGTATTCATTAGGACCACCCACCCAATCTCAATGATGACCGAACATGTGATGATGAATATCATCAACGTAGATCGAGAATTCTGAAGAGTGGAAGATCAATACTCGCAAGTGCAGGATGTGCAGACAAAGAAAAGGAGAGGAGCCTCCTACTTGACGAAAGAGGACGAATTGTTGTGCTTGGCTTGGTTGGGCACATGTATTACCCGTTTGTCGGTGCAGAGAGGGGGGGGGGGCATTTTGGAGGAGGGTGCATGCATTCTTTCATGAGAACAAACTCTACCTGTTGTATAATACTAAAATTATTCTTGATCGGAACGCGAGCTCGCTCAACCATCGATGGTACGCCATTTAAGAATCCACTAACAAGCTTTGTGGTTCGTATACACAGATACAAAATTGGGCATCAAGCATCATAGGACTTGATGCGCACTTTTGGTTCATTTTGGCCTATGTTTTGTGGTGCAGGGGATTGTGTTTGCTCTATGTTATAACATGTTGATCATGCAATTGTTTTGCTTCGCTAGCCCACA
Organism: Triticum aestivum; assembly: GCF_018294505.1. Taxonomy (NCBI): domain Eukaryota; kingdom Viridiplantae; phylum Streptophyta; class Magnoliopsida; order Poales; family Poaceae; genus Triticum; species Triticum aestivum. Next base: position 556,125,283 of record NC_057809.1, on the reverse strand, counting down.
CAACGGCGATCAAACAAGACATGAAAGTTAAATCCAACCAAAAAGGTCTAAGAGCATCTACAACCAGACCCTCCACTTCACACCCCCACTCCCCCCCCAACACACACACACACACACACACACACACACATTTTCCCCTAAATGTCCGGGTTGTTTGATACCCCTCAAATTCAGTCCATATGTGGCGTGGATATGGGGACGCTCGAACGCGTCCAACATGTCGGACCCGACAGGTCAGGTTCATCTCATATCTCTCCAAATCATCCCTTGCCTTTGCCCAACCTGCCTTCTTTTGTCTCTTCCATGCCACCCCTTCCCTTGCTCAGCCGCCGCCGTCACCCTAGCTTCGTCGCTGTCCCCAACCCACAACACCGCCACCATCGGACCCAAACCATGCACGGTTGTCCTTGCCGCCTCGGACATGGTCGCCGCCCTAGATTTTAATTGTGTGCTATAATCATTGTTACATGTATCCGTATCATGAAATGATCGACGTGCATGTGGCTACATGGATTTGAGATTTTGCAAGTGAAGGATGTGGTTGCAGGGAGGACATACATGGGTTGGTTGGCCCCTATTCGTGGATGTGTCCGCGGACATAGAGGGGGTCAGATTTGTGCATTGCTGTTGCAGATGCTCTAACAAGAATTGAGATCTTTCATCGTAAATCCCACACAGGAATCAAATCAACGATAAACTTCCTAGTAAAACAACACGATTTAGCTCTAGTCTCTTGATGTAAAAAAGGGAAGCAGATTCTAGCCAGAGTCAGGGCAAGAAGATTATGAAAGAAGTGAGAAAAGGCACGGTGCTCACCATGGCACCTGTTCAAGACGGAGGCGGGTGTGCCGCAGGCGTCGGGGAGAGCGTACACCCGTGTCCTGTTGATCGGTAACTGCGTCAGCTTCGAGAACATGGCGGCGCAGACGCAGTCGACGACGGCGGGGCTGCCGACGGAGGTCTTCACCTCCCCGCAGCAGGTCTTGGAAGGCTGGCTCGACTTGCTGCCGGGCGACACAAAGTCGAGGCAGTCTGCGAGGCCAGCCAACAATGCCGAGCAGTCCACCGGCGGCGGCGCCGAGCCCGAGAAGGTTGCCCCCGCGGCGCCGGCGAGTGCGAGGAGGACGAGGATGCACGCTGTGGTGGTGGCGGCGCCGGTGAGAGCCATGGGGTGTGGTGTGCGCTTGGGTGCGAGTGGAGTGGATTCGAGTCTGTGGCGGTGGAGCTGGGAGGCGAACCAGGTATGGTCGACAGAATTAAAGGAGGCGTGGAGTCATTTTTTAAGCGAGATCCTCGGACGTATACGGCGCGAGGACGACAGAAACGCGCAGTCGACGCGCAGTGGAATTGACCCGCTGAAGTGGACGCGAGGTCGACGGAGGGAGGTCGACGGAGCAGTGGAATTGATTGAACTGCTATCATCTGATTTGTTTTGAACTTGATCAAGCTTTCACTTCGCCACTCTGCTCGTCAATCTCGTGTGTAAGTCTCTGTCTCTCTCTTGTCTCTTCGGATTTGCTTTGATGTCATTGAAATTGATCAAACTGACGTCATCAGATTTGAACCAGATTAAGTTTGCCCTCCTCTCATGGAAAAAGCGGCTGGCTGAATTTGTAATCCTTTGTATTACCTGAGATGGAAAAGGAGACTTAGGGCATCTCCAATGCCGACTCTCAAACTGTTCGTAATCGTCCATATCACGCGGTCCGGACGTGTTTTGCCATCTAACGCGGTCCTGTATTGCTCTGTTCGACGGTACGGACCCGCAAACCATGCCCGCTTCCGAATATCCTAGCCCACCTAAAAAAACATTCGGCCTCTCCCACCATTTCCATCCAACCCACGCTTCGTTTTTCTTTCCCGCATTCATGGCAGCCCAGAGCACGTACCAACCGACATTGAAGTTGTGCGACATGACCGGTTGGGAGGGCAGCGCTAACGATGCAACCTCTCGGGTGTCACTGCTTCAATGTGGGTGTCGCGCCTCAAGAAACCAACTCGGGGCGTTGCGCCACATTGAAGCGGGTTGGCCGTCCGTTCGCATGGCCTCGCCGCGGCTAAATGAACCGTGTTCCGACAATGCACATCCACACCTTCTCCTCTATGAGCCCCTCCTCCTCCTCAAGCCTCACCAACTCTAGCGATGTTGAAATATTGGTTCTCCGCGCCAGCAGAAGTAGTCGATCTTCGTCAAGCTCATGGCGTCGCCGCCGCGGTTTCGGGGGGCCTCGGCCTCCACGACGACCGGCTCCTCTGGCAAAAAGGAGATTGCCATCTCCTCCGGCAATGAGGAGGACCAGACGCTGCTGCAGTGTCAATCGCGCCTCCTTGCTTTGACGGAAGCATTACTGGGCGATCGCTCCAGGAGTGTGAACCAACACCGCCCTTGCCGCCGCGTTCCAACAAGGAGGAACCGTCATCCCCGCCGCGCTATTGCATCTCCACTCTACCGCTCTATCGCGTTTCCACTCCGCCGCGTGAAGGAGGAGACAACGTCCCCCTACGCAACCACGGTAACGTTCAGATCAGATGCCGCATCAAGGAGGACCTGACGTCCCCGGCATGCAACTGCGGCGTCCAAATTGAGTGCCGCGTGAAGGACGAACCCGCGTCGCTACCGTCGGACAACCGATATTGTATTTGGTTTGAAATATGTAAACTAGGGTCAAATTTCCATATGTTTGCAAAAACACAGCAGGCCGGCCGCGAGGACGAAAATGCGTCCGCGCGTTGGGCACACGACCGCTGCAAATGCAAAAGGGGGCGGACGATGAGCAGCCAGTCGACCCAAACGTACAAAAGGCGGACAAAACGCGCGTCCGTTTGTGTCAGTGTGTTGGAGTTGCTCTAAAATCCATACAAACCATGCAACGTCGATCAACACATACATACATAGGCCAACAGAGGACAACATTAATATTAAACTAAGACTAGACAGTTCGATGGCGTAAGACAACACTAAACTAAGCTAGGAGTAGATAGGGAAATTTCATTGACGGCTGCCCTTGCCCTTGAACTTGTCGTCGTTATCGCGAAAATAGAGTTTGGAGAGTATGTAGGGGTCGAGGCGGATCCGTTTGCCGCATGAGTTGGATGTGTCGAAGGAGGCATGGGACATGTTCTCGTCTGACTTTGCGGGCATGCCGGCTAAGGCATAGATGGCCCAGGCTTTCTCCTCCGTGAGGTCAGGGGCGACCCTGGTTTGCTCCTTCACGAGGATTCAGGCACAGGCATCCTCCTTTGCTTTCTTCTCCGCGTTGAAGCGCGACGCCGCAATACCCTCTGCATTAACTTGGTGTTGATTCGACGGCGGCACACATCTGACTCCTTAGAGCATCTACAGGCGGACTCTTCAAATTGATCAGGCGGACGCAGGACCACTGACCGAACAGGAGAGAGAAGCAAAAAAGTTTATCTAACCAGACCCCTCAAAGCCTCCTTAAATGCCCGCGTTGTCCGACACTCCTCATATTCATCTCATATATGAGATGAGTATAAGGAGTGCTGGGCGTGTCCGGTCAGTGGTACTGCGTCCGTCACATAGGATTAGGCCCACCACATAGCATCTTTTTTCCTTCTTTTCTTTCTCTCTCTCCTTCTCCATCAATCATATGCATGTGACTGGACATATAAGGTAAAAGTGAAGGACATGGTTGCATGAATGAGAAAATAGAGTCAAAACAGACACACCCGCACACTGACGGACGCATCCGTGAACGTTTGAGAGGCCAAATTTCTTCAGTCCGGCTGTAGGTGCCCTTAGAGATTAGCATCTGCTGCTTGACCGTACGGACGACCCGGCCCTCGTGAGATCCAGACGGCGCCAACACCGTAGAGGACGAGCAGGAGTCGCAACACGCGTTCACCCTCTCACAACGGGCATGCCTTGAAGGAAATATGCCCTAGAGGCAATAATAAAGTTATTATTTATTTCCTTATATGATGATAAATGTTTATTATTCATGCTAAAATTGTATTAACCGGAAACAGAATACATGTGTGAATACATAGACAAACAGAGTGTCACTAGTATGCCTCTACTTGACTAGCTCGTTGATCAAAGATGGTTATGTTTCCTAACCATAGAGATGAGTTGTCATTTGATTAACGGGATCACATCATTAGGAGAATGATCTGATTGACTTGACCCATTCCGTTAGCATAGCACTTGATCGTTTAGTTTGTTGCTATTGCTTTCTTCATGACTTATACATGTTCCTATGACTATGAGATTATGCAACTCCCGTTTACCGGAGGAACACTTTGTGTGCCACTAAACATCACAACGTAACTGGGTGATTATAAAGGTGCTCTACAGGTGTCTCTGAAGGTACTTGTTGGGTTGGCGTATTTCAAGATTAGGATTTGTCACTCCGATTGTCGGAGAGGTATCTCTGGGCCCTCTTGGTAATGCACATCACTTAAGCCTTGCAAGCATTGCAACTAATGAGTTAGTTGCAGGATGATGTATTACGGAACGAGTAAAGAGACTTGCCGGTAACGAGATTGAACTAGGTATTGAGATACCGACGATCGAATCTCGGGCAAGTAACATACCGATGACAAAGGGAACAACATATGTTGTTATGCGGTCTGACCGATAAAGACCTTCGTAGAATATGTAGGAGCCAATATGAGCATCCAGGTTCCGCTATTGGTTATTGACCAAAGACATGTCTCGGTCATGTCTACATTGTTCTCGAACCCGTAGGGTCCGCACGCTTAACGTTACGATGACAGTTTCATTATGAGTTTATATATTTTGATGTACCGAAGGTTGTTCGGAGTCCCGAATGTGATCACGGACTTGACGAGGAGTCTCGAAATGGTCGAGACATAAAGATCGATATATTGGATGACTATATTTGGACACCGGAAAGGTTCCGGGTAAGATTGGGACAATACGGGATCACCGGGAGGTTATCGGAACCCCCCGGGAGGTATATGGGCCTTATTGGGCCTTAGTGGAAAGGAGGGGAAAGGAGCAAGGGAGGGGGCGCCCCCCCCCAAGCCCAATCCGAATTGGGAGGGGGCCCGGCCCCCCCTTTCCTTCCTCCCTCCTTCATCTTCCTTCCCTCTCCTACTCCTAATAGGAAAAAGGGGAGTCCTACTCCCGGTGGGAGTTGGACTCCTCCTTTGGGCGCGCCACCCTCCTTGGCCGGCCCCCTCCTCCACTCCTTTATATACAGGGGCAGGGGGGCACCCCAGAGACACAACAATTGATCATTGATCTCTTAGCCGTGTGCGGTGCCCCCTTCCACCATAATCCTCGATAATATTGTAGCGGTGCTTAGGTGAAGCCCTGCGACGGTAGAACATCAAGATCGTCACCACGCCGTCGTGCTGACGGAACTCTTCCCCCGACATTCTGCTGGATCGGAGTCCGGGGATCGTCATCGAGCTGAACGTGTGCTAGAACTCGGAGGTGCCGTAGTTTCGGTGCTTGATCGGTCGGGCCGTGAAGACGTACGACTACATCAACCGCGTTGTGCTAACGCTTCAGCTTCCGGTCTATGAGGGTACGTAGACAACACTCTCCCCTTTTATTGCTATGCATCACCATGATCTTGCGTGTGCGTAGGAAAATTTTAAATTACTACGTTCCCCAACAGTGGTATCAGAGCCTAGGTTTTATGCATTGATGTTATATGCACGAGTAAAACACAAGTGAGTTGTGGGCGATATAATTCATACTGCTTACCAGCATGTCACACTTTGGTTCGGCGGTATTATTGGATGAAGCGGCCCGGACCGACATTACGTGTACGCTTACGTGAGACTGGTTTTACCGCCGTGCTATGCACACAGGTGACTAGCGGGTGTCAGTTTCTCCAACTTTAGTTGAACCGAGTGTGGCCACGCCCGGTCCTTGAGAAGGTTAAAACAGTACCAACTTGACAAACTATCGTTGTGGTTTTTATGCGTAGGTAAGAACGGTTCTTGCTAAGCCCGTAGCAGCCACGTAAAACTTGTAACAACAAAGTAGAGGACGTCTAACTTGTTTTTGCAGGGCATGTTGTGATGTGATATGGTCAAGACGTGATGAGATATAAGTTGTTGTATAATATGATCATGTTTTGTTGAAGTTATCTGCAACTGACAGAAGCCTTATGGTTGTCTCTTTATTGCATAAGATGCAAGCGCCAAATAATTGCTTTACAATTATCGCTATGCGATAGCAATAGTTGCAAGAGCAATAGTTGGCGAGACGACCATGTGACGACACATTGATATAGATCAAGATGATGGAGATCATGGTGTCATGCCAGTGACGATGGAAATCATGATGATGTTTTGGAGATGGAGATCAAAGGCACAAGATGATGATGGCCATATCATGTCACATATTTTGATTGCATGTGATGTTTATCTTTTATGCATCTTATCTTGCTTTAATTGACGGTAGCATTATAAGATGATCTCTCACTAAATTTCAAGATAAAAAGTGTTCTCCCTGAGTATGCACTGTTGCCAAAGTTCGTCGTGCCCAAACACCACGTGATGATCGGGTGTGATAAGCTCTACGTCCATCTACAACGGGTGCAAGCCAGTTTTGCACACGCAGAATACTCAGGTTAAACTTGACGAGCCTAGCATATGCAGATATGGCCTCGGAACACTGAGACCGAAAGGTCGAGCGTGAATCATATAGTAGATATGATCAACATAGTGATGTTCACCATTGAAAACTACTCCATTTCACATGATGATCGATTATGGTTTAGTTGATTTGGATCACGTGATCACTTAGAAGATAGGAGGGATGTCTTTCTAAGTGGGAGTTCTTAAGTAATATGATTAATTGAACTTTAATTTATCATGAACTTAGTCCTGGTAGTATTAGAATATCTATGTTGTAGATCAATAGCTCGTGTTTAGCTCCCCTGTTTTACTTTTGATATGTTCATAGAGAAAACTAAGTTGAAAGATGTTAGTAGCAATGATGCGGATTGGATCTATGATCTGAGGTTTATCCTCATTGCTGCACAGAAGAATTATGTCCTTAATGCACCGCTAGGTGACAGACCTATTGCAGGAGCAGATGCGGACGTCATGAACGTTTGGCTAGCTCAATATGATGACTACTTGATAGTTTAGTGCACCATGCTTAACAGCTTAGAATCGGGACTTCAAAGCCGTTTTGAACGTCATGGATCATATGGATGTTCCATGAGTTGAAGTTAATATTTCAAGCAAATACCCGAGTTGAGAGATATGAAGTCTCCAACAAGTTCTATAGCTAAAAGATGGAGGAGAATAGCTCAAACAGTGAGCATGTGTTCAGATTGTCTGGGTACTACAATCGCTTGAATCAAGTGGGAGTTAATCTTCCAGATAAAATAGTGATTGACAGAATTCTCTATTCACCATCACCAAGTTAGTAGAACTTCATGATGAACTATAGTATGCAAGGGATGATGAAAACGATTCCCGAGCTTTTCATGATGATGAAATCGATGAAGGTAGAAATCAAGAAAAATATCAAGTGTTGATGGTAGACAAGACCACTAGTTTCAAGAAAAGGGCAAAGGGAAGAAGGGGAACTTCAAGAAGAACGACAAGCAAGTTGCTGCTCAAGTGAAGAAGCCCAAGTCTGGTCCTAAGCCTGAGACTAAGTGCTTCTACTGCAAAGGGACTGGTCACTGGAAGCGGAACTGCCCCAAGTATTTGGCGGATAAGAAGGATGGCAAAGTGAACAAAGGTATATTTGATATACATATTATTGATGTGTATTTTACTAGTGTTCGTAGCAACCCCTCGGTATTTGATACTGGTTCAGTTTCTAAGAGTAGTAACTCGAAACGGGAGTTGCAGAATGAACATAGACTAGTTAAGGGTGAAGTGACGATGTGTGTTGGAAGTGGTTCCAGGATTGATATGATCATCATCGCACACTCCCTATACTTTTGGGATTAGTGTTGAATCTAAATAAGTGTTATTTGGTGTTTGTGTTGAGCATGAATATGATTTGATCATGTTTATTGCAATACGGTTATTCATTTAAGTAAGAGAATAAATTGTTGTTCTGTTTACATGAATAAAACCTTATATGGTTACACACCCAATGAAAATGGTTCGTTGGATCTCGATCGTAGTGATACACATATTCATAATATTGAAACCAAAAGATGTAAAGTTAATAATGATGGTGCAATTTATTTGTTGCACTGCCGTTATGGTCATATTGGTGTAAAGCGCATGAAGAAAATCCATGCTGATGGGATTTTGGAATCACTTGATTATGAATCAGTTGATGCTTGTGAACCATGCCTCATGGGCAAGATGACTAAGACTCCGTTCTCCAGAACAATGGAGCGAACAACAGATTTGTTGGAAATCATACATACTGATGTATGTGGTCCGATGAATATTGAGGCTCGTGGCAGGTATCACTATTTTCTGATCTTCACAGATGATTTGAGCAGATATGAGTATATCTACTTGATGAAACACAAGTTTGAAATATTTGAAAAGTTCAAAGAATTTCAGAGTGAAGTGGAGAATCATCGTAACAAAAATAAAAGTTTCTACGATATGATCGCAGAAGTAAAATATTTGAGTTACGAGTTTGGCCTTCAGTTAAAACAATGTGAAATAGTTTCACTACTCACGCCACCTGGAACACCACAGTGTAATGGTGTGTCCGAACATCGTAACCGTGCTTTATTAGATATGGTGCAATCTATGATGTCTCTTACCGATTACCACTATCGTTTTGGGGTTATGCATTAGAGACAACTACATTCACGTTAAATAGGGCACCATCTAAATTCGTTGAGACGACGTCGTATGAACTGTGGTTTGGCGAGAAACCTAAGCTGTCGTTTCTTAAAGTTTGGGACTGCGATGCTTATGTGAAAAAGTTTCAACTTGATAAGCTCGAACCCAAATCGGAGAAGTAATTCTTCATAGGATACCCAAAAGAAAATGTTGGGTACACCTTCTATCATAGATCCGAAGGCAAGATATTCATTGCTGAGAATGGATCCTTTATAGAGAAGGAGTTTCTCTCGAAAGAAGTGAGTGGGAGGAAAGTAGAACTTGATGAGGTAACTGTACCTGCTTCCTTCTTGGAAAGTAGTTCATCATAGAAATCTGTTCCTGTGACTACTACACCAATTAGTGAGGAAGCTAATAATGATGATCATGTAACTTCAGATCAAGTTACTACCGAATCTCGTAGGTAAACCAGAGTGAGATCCGCACTAGAGTGGTATGGTAATCCTATTTTGGAGGTCATGTTACTTGACCATGACGAACCTACGAACTATGAGGAAGCGATGATGAGCCCAGATTCCGCGAAATGGTTTGAGGCCATGAAATCTGAGATGAGATCCATGTATGAGAACAAAGTATGGACTTTGATTGACTTGCCCAATGATCGGCGAGTCATTGAGATTAAATGGATCTTCAAGAGGAAGACGGACGTTGATAGTAGTGTTACTATCTACAAAGCTAGAATTGTCGCAAAAAGGTTTTCGACAAGTTGAAGGTGTTGACTACGATGAGAGTTTCTCACTCGTATCTATGCTTAAGTCTGTCCGAATCATGTTAGCCGCATTTTATGAAATCTGGCGAATGGATAAACAAAACTGCATTCTTTAATGGGTTTATCAAAGAAGAAGTTGTATATGATGCAACCAGAAGATTTTGCCAATCCTAAAGGTACTAACAAAATATGCAAGCTCTAGAGATCCATCTATGGACTGGTGCAAGCATCTCGGAGTTGGAATATACGCTTTGATAAGTTGATCAAAGCATATAGTTTTATACAGACTTGCGGTGAAGCCTGTATTTACAAGAAAGTGAGTGGGAGCACTACAACATTTCTGATAAGTATATGTGAATGACATATTGTTGATCGGAGATAATGTAGAATTATTCTGCAAAGCATAAAGGAATGTTTGAAAGGAGTTTTTCAAGGAAAGACCTCGGTGAAGCTGCTTACATATTGAGCATCAAGATCTATAGAGATAGATCAAGACGCTTGATAAGTTTTCAATGAGTACATACCTTGACAAGTTTTTGAAGTAGTTCAAAATGGAACAGTCAAAGAAAGAGTTCTTGCCTGTGTTACAAGGTGTGAAATTGAGTAAGACTCAAAGCTCGACCACGGCAGGAGATAGAGAGAGAATGAAAGTCATTCCCTATGCCTCAGTCATATGTTCTATAAAGTATGCCATGCTGTGTACCAGACCTATTGTATACCCTGCCCTGAGTTTGGCAAGGGAGTACAATAGTGATCTAGGAGAAGATCACTGGACATTGGTCAAAATTATCCTTAGTGGAATAAGGATATGTTTCTCAATTATGGAGGTGACAAAAGGTTCGTCGTAAAGGGTTACGTCGATGCAAGTTTTGACACTAATCCAGATGACTCTAAGTCTCAATCTGGATACATATTGAAAGTGGGAGCAATTAGCTAGAGTAGCTCCGTGCAGAGCATTGTTGACATAGAAATTTGCAAAATACGTATGGATCTGATTATGGCAGACCCGTTGACTAAACTTCTCTCACAAGCAAAAACATGATCACACCTTAGTACTCTTTGGGTGTTAATCACATAGCGATATGAACTAGATTATTGACTCTAGTAAACCCTTTGGGTGTTGGTCACATGTCGATGTGAACTATGGGTGTTAATCACATGGTGATGTGAACTATTGGTATTAAATCACATGGTGATGTGAACTAGATTATTGACTCTAGTGCAAGTGGGAGACTGAAGGAAATATGCCCTAGAGGCAATAATAAAGTTATTATTTATTTCCTTATATCATGATAAATGTTTATTATTCATTCTAGAATTGTATTAACCGGAAACATAATACATGTGTGAATACATAGACAAACAGAGTGTCACTAGTATGCCTCTACTTGACTAGCTCGTTGATCAAAGATGGTTATGTTTCCTAACCATATACATGAGTTGTCATTTGATTAACGGGATCACATCATTAGGAGAATGATGTGATTGACTTGACCCATTCCGTTAGCATAGCACTTGATCGTTTAGTTTGTTGCTATTGCTTTCTTCATGACTTATACATGTTCCTATGACTATGAGATTATGCAACTCCCGTTTACCGGAGGAACAGTTTGTGTGCCACCAAACGTCACAATGTAACTGGGTGATTATAAAGGTGCTCTACAGGTGTCTCCGAAGGTACTTGTTGGGTTGGCATATTTTGAGATTAGGATTTGTCACTCCGATTGTCGGAGAGGTATCTCTGGGCCCTCTCGGTAATGCACATCACTTAAGCCTTGCAAGCATTGCAACTAATGAGTTAGTTGCAGGATGATGTATTACGGAACGAGTAAAGAGACTTGCCGGTAACGAGATTGAACTAGGTATTGAGATACCGATGATCGAATCTCGGGCAAGTAACATACCGATGACAAAGGGAACAACGTATGTTGTTATGTGGTCTGACCGATAAAGATCTTCATAGAATATGTAGGAGCCAATATGAGCATCTAGGTTCCACTATTAGTTATTGACCGGAGACATGTCTCGGTCATGTCTACATTGTTCTTGAACCCATAGGGTCTGCACGCTTAATGTTACGATGACAGTTTCATTATGAGTTTATATATTTTGATGTACCGAAGGTTGTTCGGAGTCCCGGATGTGATCACGGACTTGATGAGGAGTCTCGAAATGGTCGAGACATAAAGATCGATATATTGGACGACTATATTTGGACACCGGAAAGGTTCCGGGTAAGATTGGGACAATACCGGATCACCGGGAGGTTATCGGAACCCCCCGGGAGGTATATGGGCCTTATTGGGCCTTAGTGGAAAGGAGGGGAAAGGAGCAAGGGAGGGGGCGCCCCCCAAGCCCAATCCGAATTGGGAGGGGGCCCGCCCCCCCTTTCCTTCCTCCCTCCTTCATCTTCCTTCCTTCTCCTACTCCTAATAGGAAAAGGGGAGTCCTACTCTCGGTGGGAGTTGGACTCCCCCCTTTGGGCGCGCTACCCTCCTTGGCCGGCTCCCTCCTCCACTCCTTTATATACAGGGGCAGGGGGCACCCCAGAGACACAACAATTGATCATTGATCTCTTAGCCGTGTGCGGTGCCCCCTTCCACCATAATCCTCGATAATATTGTAGCGGTGCTTAGGCGAAGCCCTGCGACAGTAGAACATCAAGATCGTCACCATGCCGTCGTGCTGACGGAACTCTTCCCCAACATTCTGCTGGATCGGAGTCCGGGGATCGTCATCGAGCTGAACGTGTGCTAGAACTCAGAGGTGCCGTAGTTTCGGTGCTTGATCGGTCGGGCCGTGAAGACGTACGACTACATCAACCGTGTTGTGCTAACGCTTCCGCTTCCGGTCTACGAGGATACGTAGACAACACTCTCCCCTTTTATTGCTATGCATCACCATGATCTTGCGTGTGCATAGAAAAATTTGAAATTACTACGTTCCCCAACATGCCTTGCCTGTACCCCAGAGTAGTCGTGGCAACTATCACATTTGTAACCATGGTGGGTGTCATTTTCGAGGTAAATATCGCAGGGACAAGCTCCGATGGTGACGTGGACTGCGCCTACTACGCCATTGTTGGATCCGAGCCGGACTGTGGGGAAGTCGTAGGCTGCTAGAGGATCCACGTCGGGGAGACCTCCTCTTCGGCGCCTTAGGCGCTGGTTAGCTTAGCGGACGCTCGTAGCAGCTTCGCGTGGGCCGGCCTAGCTAACACACTCGCTCCGTGTGTGTTTCGTTCGTTCGTTTTTGTGTGTGCGGCCCTTCATTCACAAAATTGAAAAAACATGCAGATATGAAAATTACGAATTTTGAAAGCAGTTCATGAATTTGAAAAAGTTCATCAATTCTAAAAAAACTTTCATCAATTTTTAAACACATTTCAGAAGATTTGAAAAAAAGTTTATCGGATTTGAAAAAAAGTTTATCGGATTTGAAAAAAAGTTCTTCGAGTTTGAAAAAGTTCAGCGTGTTTGAAAAATGGTTCTTCGAATTTGAAGAAGAATTCATCGATTGCAGAAAAAAATTCATGAAGAAAAAAGTTTCTCTAATTTGAAAAAGGAAAGAAAAGGGGGATAGAAAAAAGGAAAAACAGAAGAAATGTAAAAAGGATAAAAACCGAAACGACTTCCTAGCGATAAAAACATGTAAGTAATCACAAAAAACTATAGTGGTTGGGTGGTTGTCGCGTCCTACTCTGAACTTGCGTGTCGTGGGATCGAATCCTGGCTCGCGCACACTTTGTGCACTTTAGGAACAGAAAAATGGGCCAGCCCAAACACGATGAGGGGCGCACAACCCCTTAGTGAAATGAGTAGTATCGGCCGCTAAAGGCGCCGAATAGGGTTTGACCACGTCGGGAGGCTCCACCGACAAGCGGTGGAGCTTGGGTCTCGACCCAGCACCTACAGAGTGCAAGCCACACTTTGTGATGTTCCTCCTAGTATAAATAGGTTTTTCCTGCTAAAAATAATCCAAATAATTATTTTGGCTCAAATAATACTCCGAATCATTTTATGAAAATATCAAAGAAATCAAAAAACTAATAATACTCATGTAGAACCTAGGAAAATTATCTTCCCGCTCCAAATGCAACTAATTTATTTCATTTAATAAAACCAATTCGGGTCTTAATAAGAATTATGTAAAATTACTTTTAGGGGTTATTTAACTCCAAATAATATCCCAATATTTCCCAATTCTTTTTATATGGAAGAATCAATATTATCTTCGCTCACTAAATTTTCCTTCGTTATAAGATGGTTTGAATATCCTAAAAAAAATCTAACAATGCATTTGAATAATGATATGGAGTGCATGGTTTTAGTAACATCCAAATTTAGAAAATTTGGGATGTTACACATGGTGTCAGTACTTTCTTGAATAGTGCAGTCATTCTATTAGAGGAAACTGAGGGAACCCTTGCTTTTAAAAAAATAGTCCATTGACGAAGGAACATAAGATGACAAGGCACATGGGCTACTTTTAGAGAAAAGGCATCGACCGAGCCCGAGAGAGGGCTCGAACCTAGCCTGGCTTTGAATTAACAAAGCCATCAACCGGCCAGGATTACAAGGAACGACATTAAAGGAAACAAGCAGAGCAGAGATACATAGTGCTAAGTGGAACGGCCCAAAGACAACAACAGACAAAGTTGCCAACAACCACTACAGTGTCAAACAAGCAACCAAACTAAGGCTACAGGAGGACGATAACTCTAGGATAGTATTGTGTTGCTGACTGCAACCGCACGGGAAGACAAGAGCAGCCCAAGATCTGTCTCTGCCGCCGCAAAGGGCCACAACCCTTTACCCGGGCTCGACGGGAGCCGCACCGGCGGCCGGCAGAGAGGTTCCACATGAACCCAGACCAGGGCGCCGAGCCACCAAGGGAAACAGCAAAGGCAGACCCACACGCACCGGAAGCCGACCAAGAGCACCGTCGCCGGAAGCCGCAGGACAGGACGGCAGCCGCAAGTCGTCGGACGAAGGCGAAGAACCACGGGATGGCCAAAAGGGGTACAACCAAAGCGGTGGTCAAGGATTGGAATGCAACCGAGACCACCGCGGCCGCCACTGAGAAGAGCAGGCCGCCTCACACCGTCACCACGCCACCAGCAGCTCCACCCCACACGAGCAATCCCGGAAGACGCCTTCAAGAAGGAGCACGTCACCGGAAGCCGCCTCGTCCAAGCAAGGGGAGGGCAGGTCTTCACCTATGCTCAAGGGAGGGTGGGAGGGGAGAACCACACCAAAGCCCCCAGGAAGGACCACGGCGCCGAAAACGTCGCCTTTGGTGAGGCCGCCGCGCCGGCCAGGGGTTTCCCCCGGAATCACGCCCAACCACCAGATCCGACCGTCCAGACCCCCATGGCGGCGACCGAAGCCACCAGGGGCTGGAGCAGGCGCAGATCGGAGCAGACCGAGGTCGGGGAGGGAGCTTCTCCAGGAGCGCAAGACGACCCACGCGGGGGCGCCGCATCGCCAGCACCCGCCACCCCCCGCCGTCCGCACGGCCAGGGAGGTAGCCCGACAGCACCCGCCGGCGCAGCCCGCCGCACCGGCCACGCCGGGCACCACCCATCGGAGCCGCCGACCCGGACGCCGGGGCCCTCCGCGAAGACGGAGCCACCAGATCCCCGCCGCCACCTTCATAGGTGTCGCGCGGCCGCGCCGACGAGCACCTCAGGCGGCGGCGGAGGGAGAGGAGAGGGAGGGGGAGGCGCGGAGGGGATCTGGGGTTCGCCCCCGAGTCGCCTCAGGAGCACACATGGGCTACTAACAAGTAACAAGGGCAAAGTCAGCTGGCGAGGGAAGGCTGCATGAACAGGCTTTGTAAAACCTGGTTTAGTATTTCTCCAGCGTGTATTCGTGATGTTCTCTTCAACGATTTCGTCGGGAACTAAGTGATAAATGCAGCGTTTTTTTTTTTGCGCATAGATAAATGCAGCGTTTGACCCTCAAAAAACAAGGGCAAAGTGAGCTGACAATGCGTTGAAGAAGAACAACACTACACGCACAGATAGAAATAAGGTGAGGGGTCTAACCCCGCTGAAATTCACAGGGGAGAAAAGATTACTTAGGACAGGCCCTTTAAGTTCTATGTAAAACCCCGTGTGTGTAGAATTTTCGGCTGAAGAATTTAAGGCCATTGACACAGGAACCTCCTATCTGTCGCTAGGCGTTGGCGAACGACCCAGCGCACACATACTTCCCCCCGCGCGCCCTTTTTCGGCTAGCCCATGTGCGGGGCATTCTTTTTTAGCCTTTGTCCTTCTATTTTGTGTTCTTCGTTTAAAAAAAAGAGAGAGATTTCAAAGAAATTCCACATTTAAAAAATGTGACTTTTAAAGAACAAATGTTCAACAAATCATAAAATTCTCAGGGAGTCAAAGAATGTTCGGGATTTTTTTAAAAATGTATGCATATTAAAAAATTCGGGAAATAGAGTTTTTCATTATCTGGAAAAAGTGTTCATACATTAAAAATCACGAATTGGAACAATTTTTTTCACAAATTCTAAAAATGTTCATGGTTCTTTAAAATGTTCCCAATATTCAAAAAAGTTAGTGAATTACAAAAAATTCCATCAATTAAAATAATTGCTGATTCAAAAAAATTTCATGCATTTCAAAAATGTTTGTCAAAACGAAAATATGTTTGTGGCTTTCAAATATTGTCCATCAATTTCAAAAATAATAGTCAATTCGAAAAATGTTCATGATTTTCAAAAGGAAATTTTATTTTCTTTAAAATGTAGGAAATTTTAGCGAATAGGAGAATTGTTCATGATTTCAAAGAATGTAAATTTTTTTAAAAAACAAATAAAAATAAATAAAAGTGAAAATGAAACAAAAAAATAAAATATAAAATGAAACTGAAAAAAGTAGAAAAACATAATCATGTTTTTGGTTATAGAACCTTCCCAAAACCAAAAGGAGGTAAAGGGCCGTCCGAACGTGTATACATAGGGTGTGTTTGGTTGAGGAACCAATTGTCATGGAATGGAATGGTTCCATTCCAGAGAAACGGGTCAGTTCCATTCTTGTGTTTGGTATGAGCAAAAAAGTAGAATGAGTTGTTTCCGTTCCGGTGTTTGGTTGGAAGAACGGAATGAAAAATGGAACGGCATAAAATTCATAATTTGGGCAGCATTTCAATTGTATTTTTAAGAAAGGCAACATATCAGTATATATTGACAAGCTTGACACATAAATGATAGCACATCGAACACAAATCTTCTCTTCCTTGCGTGATCTTCTCTTCCTTGAATCAAAAAGAATATCACACGTTAGCATATACTGCAAACACATACTAGATAGCATTTATTTGAGTAGATATTGGATCAAAAAACAGCCATGAATCAAAAAACAACCACAAGCCGAACTAGCTCTCTCGGCTGGACAATTTCCATGATTGAAAAAAGTACCAGCTGCATCATATACAAGGGGATCTGAGAGAGGCTCGTACCTTCAGGAGAGGAGAGTCTGCTGCACCTCTGCGCCAATGTTAGCCTGCCGGAATCCCACCTAGACCTCCGTCCCGCTGCAAGAACGCCGGCACGCAGCTTCTGATCGAGAGAGGGGGGGGTTCTTCTGCCCCGTTCGTGACTCCCCTATGGTGCTGTAGATCCAGAGAGAGGAAAGAAGAGTCTGCCGGCGGCGAGAATCGGAAGGAACCGGGGCGGCAGACTAGATCGAGGGAGGAAGAGAGACGAGGGGCAACGACGCACCAGGACAGGTGAGGCTCGATTGGGTTTGCGGGGGTGAGATGAGGAGCAGTTCCATGTCGTCCGCCCGATTTGGAGGTTCCACTCGGTTCCGCATCTGGGCCGAATATTCGCTCTGCGGGGACGAGTTGGTTACCATTCCATGTACCAACCAAATGCGAGAACTAGGCCCAGGAATAGGTCCGACCCATGACATTCCAGTCCATTCCAGGAATCAAACACACCCATAGTGGACCTCCTATTTGATGCTCTTTGCACCAAACATGGACTAAACCGGTGAATGGACGTGTTAAACTAAATACAGATGGATCGGTACTCCATGGTAATGCAGGAGTACGCATGGTCCTTAGAGACCACGAGGGGACAATTATATTAAGCTCCAGTAGACACCTAATCTCATGCAATGATATATTCGAAGCTGAACTCTTGGCAATTAAGAGGACAAGGCTTCTCAGAAGTGTCCGCGGGAAGTGAGGATCCCTCAAATAGTAAATGCAGGTCAACCGCGAGTTGATATTCAACTTAGTGTTGAAAGACACCTAAAGGACGTTATGCATCCAGAACCCAGCACAACCGTGCACACAAATATTGGTGCTGGGACATTGGTACACCTTGACTCGATTATTGTGGGAAATCGATGAGTCAGAAGGTATTGATGAGATTTCCATCAACTAAGTTGAATCGGGAGAATCATTCAATAGAAAGACTACAATTGTCGACATATTTTTCGCCTCAAAGATTACAGATGACCTGGCATTGGATCGCGAACCTAAGTCCATGGCAGAGTGTATGAAATGCTCAAACTGGTCCAATTAGAAGGTTGCAATAGAGGACGAATTGCACTCGCTTGCCAAGAGAGGGGTATTTACTGCAGTAATACCTACTCCTCCAAATGTTGTCCCTGTGGGGGCAAAATGAGTTTTTGTTCGACGGAATGAAAACAATGAGGTGGTGAGATATAAAGCGAGGCTTGTAGCACAAGGGTTTACACAGAGACCTGGCATCGATTATGATGAAACATATTCTCCCGTGATGAGTGGAATCACGTACCGATACTTGATATCACTGGCAATGCAAATGAATTTGTATATC
The DNA here is from genome assembly GCF_018294505.1 of Triticum aestivum. Taxonomy (NCBI): domain Eukaryota; kingdom Viridiplantae; phylum Streptophyta; class Magnoliopsida; order Poales; family Poaceae; genus Triticum; species Triticum aestivum. Next base: position 556,106,970 of record NC_057809.1, on the reverse strand, counting down.
CAATTGATGGATGTGGTGACAACATATTTATATGGGTCACTCAAGAAGGATATCTATATGAAAGTTCCCGAGGAACTGAAGATTCCGGATCCGAAAGCTAATCGTAACATGCATTGCGTAAAGCTACTAAAGTCGTTATACGGCTTGAGACAGTCGAGTAGAATGTGGTATAACCGACTAAGTGAGTTCCTTCTAAAGAAGCGTTACTCAAACAACAATGATTGCCCATGTGTGTTCATCAAGAAATCCACTGGTGGATTTTGTATAATTTTTGTGTATGTTGATGACTTGAACATCATTGGAACTACACGAGAAATACATAAGGCAAGTAATCATTTGAAGGCGGGATTCGAGATGAAAGATTTGGGTAAAACCAAATTCGGTCTTGGTTTGCAACTTGAACATTTTTCTTGAGGAATACTTGTTCATCAGTCTGCTTACATCCAAAAGATATTGGAAAAGTTCAATATGGATAAAGCATATCCGTCAAAAACACCTATGGTCGTCAAATCTCTTGATAGAGATAAAGACCCATTTAGGCCTAAGGGTGATGATCAAGAGATATTGGGACCAGAGTTTCCATATCTCAGTGCCATTGGTGCACTGACTGTGCACTGATGTATCTAGCAATAGCTTAGTTGAGCCCTGTTGGGGGTTGGGTGTGATGCCCCGAGACCATTGCGCCAGGTGTCCTCCTGTTGTTCGCTGTCGTTGCCATGTCATTTGCTTGCGTGTTGCTTTTCATCATGTCATCATCCGCATTGCATCATCATGTTTTCGAAACTTGCATTAGTCCGGGTCTCCCAGTTCCGTCCGTGTCCGTTCTGAGCCCAGACACACTTGCACGCGCCCGCGGCACGTCCGAAATATTATTTTATAAGTGGCCAGAAAAATGTTCTCGGAATGGGATGAGAGTTGAGTGTGGTCTTATTATAGTGCAGATAGACCGCCTGTCAAGTTTCAACGCATTCGGAGTTCGTTTGATATCCCAACAGATAACTATAGCGACATTATAGTCGGTCTAACGTCGGATATTTTCGGTCTCCGGAAACTGTCGCCGTGTCTCTCTCTCTTCTCTTCTCTTAGCCCAAAGCTTCTGCACAGTCCGCTGACAACCGCCAGACCCCGAAACCCTCTCTGCACAGTGCTTCTAATCCCTCACGTGCGCGTCCGAAACTTCCCCGGACCCGACCCGGGCAGTCGTCACCGTCGGGTCCGGATCATCCCCAAACATCTACAAAACATCATCGTTTTCTTATTTGGACTCCCTAGCCTATTTTTTCCTGACCGTCCGATTTTGATCGGAGGGACGGGATACCCCCTAACCCGACCCCCTCAATCATAACAGTTGAGTCCGGATCAACCCTGAAATACCACAATACTTCTTTCGTTTTTTCTTTTGACTATCCAATTGACCTAGAGCCGTCCGATGACGATCGGACGCACCTAAAACTCCCCCCGTCTGCTATATATCCATACCAACCCTAAAATTTTGGGAGATGTCCCATCTTTTCCTCACCGCGCCGCCACTCCACCTGGTCTCTCCTTCCACCTCGGGATCTTCCCAGATCCAAATCCTCCCGCAGCCAACCATCTCCCTCCTCGTGTTCAGCCACGACCGAACTAGCAGGCCCCGTGCCCCCACCGCGCTCATGCTTCGTGCATGTGTCCCTCGAGCCGGAGCTCGCCCGCAAGCAGAACCGCCGCCACTCGTCCGGTGCATCCCGGCGACCCACAGGACCAGGACCTCCGCCCTCGCGCTCCTTCTCCCACCGGCATCGTGTCCTGCTTCTCTCGTTCCCTTCCTCCTCTTTTTTTTTCTTTTTCCTTCACCCATGCCTGGCCTGACTCTCTCCCCGTCGCCTACAGGAACCCTTCGAGGAGCACCTCGACCATGCGGGATCGCAGGAGCGCCGGCCACCGTGGTCCGCGGGTGAGCAAGCCCCCACGTTGCCCTCTCCTCCTCGTTCCCCTCTGTTTACTCTCTTCCTCTCCTAACCTCGAGCTCCCTCTCTCTTGTTCGAACAGGTTGCACTGCACCTCTGCTTCGAGCTCTGATCCGCGCCTCCCCTTGCCGGATCTGAACTCAGGCGTCTCCCCACGCTCCGTTCCACCCATTCCGTCCGGCTTCCGTCGACCTCGTCGCGGAAACCCCACTGCATCGTCTTCTGCATCGCCAGACACCTGCTGCTATTTCAGTTCTTAAGAACGAGAGTAGCAGCGCCTCGTCCTCTCATCGTCTTCGCTCCCGGTGTAACCCACGTCGCTGTCTTCACTGCCCGTGGGCCTCCCCTGCCCGACGCCATGGATGGTCGCCGCCTCGCTGCTCCGAGACCAAGTCGCCTGGCGCCGCCAAGTTTCCCTGCCTCGCCTGCAAGTCCCTGGCGCTGCATCCTCTGCTTCCTTCGAGAGATGCGGTCGACCGCGTTGGCCCTTCCCCGATTGAACTAGCAGGCTCGCCCAGTGCGCCCCTGTCGGCCTCTCCCTCTCCACAGATCTGGGCCGAGCCCATGGTGAGGCCGCCCCCCAAGCGCCCTCCTTTTTTTTCCTTTCTCTGTTGGGCCAACCAGTTTCGGCCCAACTGCTATTTTTTTTAAGCAGACGAATTTCTCTATTTTGTAAAAACTGCATGTTTACATATTAGGCCCTTAACTTCATGCATATTATAACTCCTCAACCGTGCATCGGTTTAAAATAAGTTATATATGTAAAATGCTTAGATTCTCGTCTAGTTTCACAATATCCAACTTTCTTGCATGTTAAAAATGTTTAAAAGGCTGTTTGTGTAATTTTTCTCATATGCCATGTTAAAATGTTTTAATTCATAACTAATTAACCGTAGCTCCAAATTTAATAAACTTTATATGTAAATGGGATAGAATTTTGCCTAGTTTAACATGGTGGCATCATCTTGCATGTTTAACAACTCTAAAATATGGTTTAGGGCAGAACAAGACCAAACCTAATATATGCACATGAGGAGTTTTCGGATTTGTTGTTTGTTATTTCCGGTCTCATTTAAACTTGCCTAGATAGATAGTTTCTTTATGCTTCACCCCTTGTCTGTTTAACAAATTTAATATTGTTGGGTACCTAAACGAGAGAGAACTAAATAAGTCATGTGGTGTTTTCTTCAATATGCAACTCCGTTGCATATTGAGCTCCACTTAAGTTGTAGTGTTGTTTGTTGCACTTTGCCATGCCATGCCATGTATCATTAAACCGGACATGCATCATACTTGATTGTGCATCATGCCATGTTCATGTCGTGGCTGTTTACTATGTTGCGTGCTTCTTTCCGGTGTTTGCTTCTTTGAGTTGGTTCCGATAACGTCGTGTTTGTGAGGACCCATTCGTCTACGTCCGTTTGTCTTCATCATGGACTCGTTCTTCTTCCTTGCGGGATTTCAGGCAAGATGATCATACCCTCGAAATCACTTCTATGTTTGCTTGCTAGTTGCTCGCTCTTTTGCTATGCCTATGCTGCGATACCTACCACTTGTTTATCATGCCTCCCATATTGTTGAACCAAGCCTCTAACCCACCTTGTCCTAGCAAACCGTTGTTTGGCTATGTTACCGCTTTGCTCAGCCCCTCTTATAGCGTTGTTAGTTGCAGGTGAAGATTGGAGCTTGTTCCATGTTTGGAACATGGATATTTTGTTGGGATATCACAATATCTCTTATTTAATTAATGCATCTATATACTTGGTAAAGGGTGGAAGGCTTGACCTTATGCCTGGTGTTTTGTTCCACTCTTGCCGCCCTAGTTTCCGTCATATCGGTGTTATGTTCCCGGATTTTGCGTTCCTTACGCGGTTGGGTAATAATGGGAACCCCTTGACAGTTCGCCTTGAATAAAACTCCTCCAGCAATGCCCAACCTTGGTTTTACCATTTGCACTAACAACCTACCACCTTCCCTTGGGTTTTGCAGACTCAAGGGTCATCTTTATTCTAACCCCCCCGGGCCAGTGCTCCTCTGAGTGTTGGTCCGACCGAGCAAACTGCGGGGCCACCTCGGGGCAACTTGAGGTTTGGTTTTACTCGTAGGATGTCTCATCTAAATGTGCCCTGAGAACGAGATATGTGCAGCTCCTATCGGGATTTGTCAGCACATTCGGGCGGTGTTGTTGGATTTGTTTTAACTTGTCGAAGTGTCTTGTAGAACCGGGATACCGAGTCTGATCGGAATGTCTCTAGAGAAGGTATATCCTTCGTTGACCGTGAGAGCTTGTCATGGGCTAAGTTGGGACACCCCTGCAGGGATTTGAACTTTCGAAAGCCGTGCCCGCGGTTATGGGCAGATGGGAATTTGTTAACGTCCGGTTGTAAAAAACCTGAAGTTGACCTTAATTAAAATACATCAACCGCGTGTGTAACCGTGATGGTCTCTTTCCGGCGGAGTCCGGGAAGTGAACACGGTGTTGGAGTTATGCTTGACGTAGGTTGTTCTAGGATCACTTCTTGATCATAGTTGTTCGACCGTGCTTTGCCTTCTCTTCTCGCTCTCATTTGCGTATGTTAGCCACCATATATGCTAGTCGCTTGCTGCAGCTCCACCTCATACCTTTACCTTACCCATAAGCTTAAATAGTCTTGATCGCGAGGGTGAGAGATTGCTGAGTCCCCGTGACTCACAGATACTTTCAAAACCAGCTTGCAGGTGCCGATGAGACCGTGCAGGTGACGCAACCAAGCTCAAGGAGGAGCTCTATGAAGACTTGTCCTTTGTGTTGATCCGTTTCCAGTTGATCAGTAGTGGAGCCCAGTTGGGGTCGATCGGGGATCTGTGTAGCATTTGGGGTAGTCTTCTTTTATTTTGGTTCCGTAGTCGGACCTTGATTGTATTTGGATGTTGTAATGCTTTATTCATGTAATTGTATGAAGTGGTGATTGTAAGCCAACTATGTATCTCTGTCCCTTATATATTACATGGGTTGTGTGAAGATTACCTCACTTGCGACATTGCTTTCAATGCGGTTATGCCTCTAAGTCGTGCTTCGACACATGGGAGATATAGCCGCATCGAGGGCGTTACAAGTTGGTAATCAGAGCCTTCCCCGACCTTAGGAGCCCCCACTGCTTGATCGAATTAGCTGACGAGTTGAGTCTAGAAAAATGTTTTGAGTCATTTAGGAATTATATATCGGAGAGTTTAGGAATTCTTTTTTACTTCCCAGTCCCTTCATCGCTCTGGTGAGGCATCCTGACGTAGAATTTTGGCTCTTCTCTTCTCAAATTTCACTAATTTTTTTAGGATCACGCGGGTATCTTGGAATCCTTCAGATCGATTTGTGACGAGAACATTGTTCTTGGTGCCTCCTGTCATTTAGGGGTTGTGGCAGTGTCCCGGGGAGTTGAGCTCCGAGGTGTTGTCATCACAATTTTATCGTTGCAGTTCTGGAATACATGAGTTTAGTTTCGCCGACATCGAAAATCTCTTTTATGCAGTTGTTGGTGAGATAACCTCGACGCCACCCAGTACTGGGGCGGGAGTTCGGGAGTATTGCCATAACTCGTATAACGGATGCTTTTCGAAGTATGAGGTAGATGATTTCCGAAGGTTTCTTGGTTATGTGTTGAAGGATGGATACAGCTCAGGGTGTGCAATCGGTTTTTTCGGTTTGATTCGGTTCGGTTTATACGGTTTTTGGTTTATACGGTTTTTATACTTCGGTTTATACGGTTTTATACATAGATACAGTTCGGTTTCGGTAATAACCATTTAAATTCGGTTTGGTTTCGGTAATAACCAAAATAACCAAAGTTGACGCGAATTTTTGAATGAACAACAAATATATTTTGGTCACATGATTTGGTCTGTGTATGTAGGTAAGATTTTTCTTGTGAGAAGTGCCTACGTAGATTAGATCATTATTAGATGGCACACATGGACTGGTCCTAGGTATTAAATGGCAGCAAATCTGAGATTAGGAAGGTTTTTTATTACGTGAGGGAGCAAGCTAAAGGAAAGAGTCAATTATATTCATTTTATTACAAGACGGAGAAAGCAAAAAAAGGAAAGAGCGAATCCTAATCATGACAAAAGCGGCGGGCTGGCATTTTTCTCAGGCAAGCGACCAGAGTGGTCATATGGGCTGGATAATTTGAGGCCCAAGCAAGCACAACGTACGCTGGGTGCCCAGGTCGTTCGTTCAAACTGCAGCGTTTTAGTCCCACCTCGCGTATGGAGCAGCATCGTGGTTGGCAGAAGGCTATAAATAGAGGAGTGGCTGTAGTTTCACTTAAATCCCTTCATACAGTGGGGGTACTTTCGGTTTAATTCGGTTTAACCGAAAACCGTCGGTTTCTAACCAAAAAAACCGAAGGGTGTATGGTTTTGAAAATCAAAAACTGAAACTGAAACCAAAAACTGAAAAAACCGAAATTCGGTTCGGTTTTGTTTTTTTCGGTTTGGTTATTGGTTTTCGGTTCGGTTTTGCACACCCTGAGATACAGCTGGATGTAGGATTTGCTAGTTTTGGGTGAGATATTATGCTTCCCCTGTATCCCAACACCTGATTGCATAACCGGAAAGGTTCGGGAGTTTATAGGTGGGAATTCAAGTAGCTCTTAGGATATCTTTCCGACAGATGTATGATATGAAATTGGGGTTTGACGTCTAGTGGTCCGCCTATTCACGGTTGGTTTTACAGTGGTCTCGTTGTGTCTTAAAGAGTCCTTGGCTATGCCGACTCGGGGACGCTTCGTATGTCATGTGCATTGCCTTGTACATGATGGTGCTGTACGATCAAGCCCATGTAGGCCCCACCACGAAAACTTCGGACGAAATCTCTATCATATGTTTGTTCCGGCTTATTCTGCAAGCCAATCCTTTGTTTTGTTTTTGAGTTGTGGTATTCGAGTTGCTTCGAAGTCAAATGTTGATTCCATACTTTTTCCGAAATGGTGTTCTCATACTCCGATGTGGATACCAATCCTCATGATAATTGAGATTGTCATGTCAGTCCTTTTCAACCGGCGTTTTTTCTCTTCAAGTGGATCCGATCACTTCAACATCCGTAAGATCACCTCTTGGGTTTTCCAACGGTGTTCGTTTCATCCATTCCAAGTTGCATTTGTTTTCCCGCCCACCCACCCTTTTTCTTCAAGGATTTAGATTTCTTAATCACTATCCATTTTATTGATGGAAGTCTCTCCATTCTTTTTCCTTCATGTTTTTTTACCTGGTGTTTCTCATGAAGATGCTCTACTCGTTCGTCATTCTTCATTCTTTTCTTCTCCGGTGGATTCAATTCAAGCTTTTTGGTGTTGATCATATCCTTTTTCCTCGTTTCAAGTACCTTCTCTTACCGGTGCTCCTCATATTCATTCATTTCTCGCTATTCAATTGTTCCGGAGTGCTCAAGATATCTCAGAAGATTCGTTTCCATTCTCAATCTGTTCAAGCTTTTGCGAGGTTCTTATCTTATTCAAGCCATTTAATTCAACCGGTGCAATCTCCTTTTTCAAGTAATCGTTCTATGATGTTTCTTTTGAGTGGGCCCTAACCCACAGGTCTTTTCCCAAGATCTTACCTGACTCTTCTTACTTTACCGGAGCTATTCTCAAATCTTTCAAAGTTTGACGTAAGAATGATTTATCATCAGTCAAATGTCTTTCTCCAAGATCGATTAAATTCTTTTCATCGTTGGCTCTACCTCTTCGCTTTTGATTCTTTCGGAGTATCTCAACAATTCACGGTGGTGTTTCTCATCGTCATTCTCAGAATTTGAAGACCGAAGAAGAGTTTCTCTTTAATCTTGCTCCATTCTCTTCAAGATTCATGATTCTAGTTTGTTGCCATCCTCTCGTAATTGTTTTGATCGTGAAAAATTCTTTTCACCTATCCGAAGCAATTCAAGAGTCTTCTTAGTTTGTTATCCGGAGTCCATCAATTCAGGTTTATTCATTCTCAGCTGTCAGTTATCATTCTCCTATCTTACCGGTGCTTCGTTCAAGTAATCTCTAATTAGTTCGTGATCCCTTCGTTCTCTTGTATCTAAATTCTCTCAAGCACCTTCGTTCATTTGCTAATTCTTACCGGTGATTCACCCCTACTTCGATCATTTTCAATTCTTACGGTGGTTCGTTCAAGAGTTCCTCTTCCTTCATTTATCATATTAATTCATTCGTTGTTTCAATCCTACCGGCGGTTCATTGAAGACGTTCTCAAGTTATGTTATATCTATCTTAATCCTTTATACGAGAATAAGTAGTTTGCCAAATCCGTTGATTGTCATCAATTTAATTGGTGAAGGATACACATAACGTAATTCTTATTCTTGCTTCATCCAAGTGATTAATTCCTTATTTCGGAGGTTCATCAAATTCTCGATTCAAGTTGTCCATCTTTCTTTTCCGGAGCTCAAAGTTATTTCAATTATCATTCCAAAGATCCATCAAATCATTGCAAGGATTCACCTTGTGTTTTCAACCTCTCTTTCCTTTCGTTTGATCATTCTTTTCTTACCGGAGTTCTTCATGGAGACTCTACATGATGGTTCATAAAGGATTTAATTCCTTCTCGAAGTGTTCATCAACATTCTTTTCTGAGGAGCTCATGCTTTCTTCATCCTGTAATCCGGAGTGCAATTCTTTCTTCCGTATCATTGGAGGTGGTATTATGTCATTCTTGATAATTTGAATTCATGTTTCATGATTCACATGTTGTCATGAATGAGATATTTGAAATCCATCAATCTCGTCATTGGAGTTATCTTGGGTTATATTTCACCTAAAGCCTTCTCTAAGGTTTGTTGCTATTATGGTGCTTATAAATGACCCAAGTTCTTCTTTTATCCTCCCGGTGAAATAAGTTTCTCGTCTCCTTGTTCATATAAATCCAATCAATTCTTTTCCCGTGGGTGGCAGGTTGTCACCTCATAATTTGAGATGTATTCCATAAGACCATATCAAGCTTATTCTTTTCGTTGTTGGTTTTTTCCAACAACTCCGTTCGACCCTTCTCCTAAGGATACCTTTTCAAGCTCTTTTGTAGCAGAAGTTGGAATTTTCTTCTACATTCTTTTATCTCAATGATCTATCTTCTATTTCTTTCTTCCGGAGGAATTGTGTTGTTGCTCTCTTCAACCTTTCTTCTCGTTCTTGTCAGGATCCTGTTCTTTTCATGCTTGTACTTTTAACCGGAGTGTTGTGTCCCTTTTGCTCAAGCTCTTTCATTTTATCAAGTTATTCATCTCTTTTAAACCGGAGTGCTGTCCGAGATCTTTCTTACCCCTTGTTCCATTCATTCAATAGTTACGGAGGCAGTGTATTGCGATTTCATCAAGTATCTTCTCATCTTATCAAGTTCTTATTCAATTCCTTTTCTTTTCATTCGGAGTGCTGTCTGAATTTGTTCTTCCTTGTTCCTTTTTCCTAACGGAGTGCTTTCAACTTTGTTCTTCTCCGTTGCTTTCTTTCTTTCATTTTGCTCAACCTTTTCAAGGTTCTTGGTTTCACTCATTGGTCAAAGAAGCAACTTAGTTTTACCTCTTCTCTTTCTCTTCCATTTTCCCTCCGGTGCCATTCTAGATCTCGGGACGAGATCCTCTCGTAGTGGTGGAGTGTTGTGACGCACCGAGACCATTGCGCCAGGTGTCCTCCAGTTATTCGCTGTCGTTGGCATGTCATTTGCTTGCGTGTTGCTTTTCATCATGTCATCATCCGCATTGCATCATCATGTTTTCGAAACTTGCATTAGTCCGGGTCTCCCAGTTCCGTCCGTGTCCGTTCTGAGCCCAGACACACTCGCACGCGCCCGCGGCACGTCCGAAATATTATTTTATAAGTGGCCGGAAAAATGTTCTCGGAATGGGATGAGAGTTGACGTGTGGTCTTATTATAGTGCAGATAGACCGTCTGTCAAGTTTCAACGCATTCAGAGTTCGTTTGATAGCCCAATGGATAACTATAGCGACATTATAGTCGGTCTAACGTCGGATGTTTTTGGTCTCCGAAAACTGTCGCCGTGTCTCTCTCTTCTCTTCTCTCAGCCCAAAGCTTCTGCACAGTCCGTTGACAACCGCCAGACCCCGAAACCCTCTCTGCACAGTGCTTCTAATCCCTCACGTGTGCGTCCGAAACTTCCCCGGACCCGACCCGGGCACTCGTCACCGTTGGGTCCGGATCATCCCCAAACATCTACAAAACATCACCGTTTTCTTATTTGGACTCCCTAGCCTATTTTTTTCTTGATCGTCCAATTTTGATCGGAGGGACGGGATACCCCCTAACCCGACCCCCTCAATCGTAACAGTTGAGTCCGGATCAACCCTGAAATACCACAATACTTCTTTCGTTTCTTCTTTTGACTATCCAATTGACCCAGAGCCGCCCGATGACGATCGGACGCACCTAAAACTCCCCCCCTCTGCTATATATACATACCAACCCTAAAATTTTGGGAGATGTCCCATCTTTTCCTCACCGCGCCGCCACTCCACCTGGTCTCTCCTTCCACCTCGGGATCTTCCCAGATCCAAATCCTCCCGCAGCCAACCATCTCCCTCCTCGTGTTCAGCCACGACCGAACTAGCAGGCCCCGTGCCCCCACCGCACTCATGCTTCATGCATGTGTCCCTCGAGCCGGAGCTCACCCGCAAGCAGAACCGCCGCCACTCGTCCGGTGCATCCCGGCGACCCACAGGACCAGGACCTCCGCCCTCGCGCTCCTTCTCCCACCGGCACCGTGTCCTGCTTCTCTCCTTCCCTTCCTCCTCTTTTTTTCTTTTTCCTTCGCCCATGCCTGGCCTGACTCTCTCCCTGTCGCCTACAGGAACCCGTCGAGGAGCACCTCGACCATGCGGGATCGCGGGAGCGCCGGCCACCGTGGTCCGTGGGTGAGCAAGCCCCCACGTTGCCCTCTCCTCCTCGTTCCCCTCTGTTTACTCTCTTCCTCTCCTAACCTCGAGCTCCCTCTCTCTTGTTCGAATAGGTTGCACCGCACCTCTTCTTCGAGCTCTGATCCGCGCCTCCCCTTGCCGGATCTGAACTCAGGCGTCTCCCCACGCTCCGTTCCACCCGTTCCGTTCGGCTTCCGTCGACCCCATCACGGAAACCCCACTGCATCGTCTTCTGCATCGCCAGACACCTGCTGCTGTTTCAGTTCTTAAGAACGAGAGTAGCAGCGCCTCGTCCTCTCATCGTCTTCGCTCCCGGTGTAACCCACGTCGCCGTCTTCACTGCCCGTGGGCCTCCGCTGCCCGATGCCATGGATGGTCGCCGCCTCGCTGCTCCGAGACCAAGTCGCCTGGCGCCGCCAAGTTTCCCTGCCCCGCCTGCAAGTCCCTGGTGCTGCATCCTTTGCTTCCTTCGAGAGATGCGGTCGACCGCATTGGCCCTTCCCCGATCGAACTAGCAGGCCGGCCCAGTGCGCCCCTGTCGGCCTCTCCCTCTCCACTGATCTGGGCCGAGCCCATGGTGAGGCCGCCCCCCAAGAGCCCTCCTTTTTTCCTTTCTCTGTTGGGCCAACCAGTTTCGGCCCAACTGCTATTTTTTTAAGCAGACGAATTTCTCTATTTTGTAAAAACTGCATGTTTACATATTAGGCCCTTAACTTCATGCATATTATAACTCCTCAACCGTGCATCGGTTTAAAATAAGTTATATATGTAAAATGCTTAGATTCTCATGTAGTTTCACAATATCCAACTTTCTTGCATGTTAAAAATGTTTAAAAGGCTGTTTGTGTAATTTTTCCCATATGCCATGTTAAAATGTTTTAATTCATAACTAATTAACCGTAGCTCCAAATTTAATAAACTTTATATGTAAATGGGATAGAATTTTGCCTAGTTTAACATGGTGGCATCATCTTGCATGTTTAACAACTCTAAAATATGGTTTAGGGCAGAACAGGACCAAACCTAATATATGCACATTAGGAGTTTCCGGATTTGTTGTTTGTTATTTCCGGTCTCATATAAACTTGCCTAGATAGATAGTTTCTTTATGCTTCACCCCTTGCCTGTTTAACAACATTTAATATTGTTGGGTACCTAAACGAGAGAGAACTAAATAAGTCATGTGGTGTTTTCTTCAATATGCAACTCCGTTGCATATTGAGCTCCACTTAAGTTGTAGTGTTATTTGTTGCACTTTGCCATGCCATGCCATGTATCATTAAATTGGACATGCATCATACTTGATTGTGCATCATGCCATGTTCATGTCGTGGCTGTTTACTATGTTGTGTGCTTCTTTCCGGTGTTTGCTTCTTCGGGTTGGTTCCGATAACGTCGCATTTGTGAGGACCCGTTCGTCTACGTCCGTTTGTCTTCATCATGGACTCGTTCTTCTTCCTTGCGGGATTTCCGGCAAGATGATCATACCCTCGAAATCACTTCTATCTTTGCTTGCTAGTTGCTCGCTCTTTTTCTATGCCTATGCTGCGATACCTACCACTTGTTTATCATGCCTCCCATATTGTTGAACCAAGCCTCTAACCCACCTTGTCCTAGCAAACCGTTGTTTGGCTATGTTACCGCTTTGCTCAGCCCCTCTTATAGCGTTGTTAGTTGCAGGTGAATATTGGAGCTTGTTCCATGTTTGGAACATGGATATTTTGTTGGGATATCACAATATCTCTTATTTAATTAATGCATCTATATACTTGGTAAAGGGTGGAAGGCTCGGCCTTATGCCTGGTGTTTTGTTCCACTCTTGCCGCCCTAGTTTCCGTCATATCGGTGTTATGTTCCCGGATTTTGCGTTCCTTACGCGGTTGGGTAATAATGGGAACCCCTTGACAGTTCGCCTTGAATAAAACTCCTCCAGCAATGCCCAACCTTGGTTTTACCATTTGCACTAACAACCTACCACCTTCCCTTGGGTTCTGCAGACTCAAGGGTCATCTTTATTCTAACCCCCCCGGGCCAGTGCTCCTCTGAGTGTTGGTCCGACCGAGAAGACTGCGGGGCCACCTCGAGGCAACTTGAGGTTTGGTTTTACTCGTAGGATGTCTCATCTGAGTGTGCCCTAAGAACGAGATATGTGCAGCTCCTATCGGGATTTGTCGGCACATTCGGGCGGTGTTGCTGGATTTGTTTTAACTTGTCGAAGTGTCTTGTAGAACCGGGATACCGAGTCTGATCGGAATGTCTCGGGAGAAGGTATATCCTTCGTTGACCGTGAGAGCTTGTCATGGGCTAAGTTGGGACACCCCTGCAGGGATTTGAACTTTCGAAAGCCGTGCCCGCGGTTATGGGCGGATGGGAATTTGTTAATGTCCGGTTGTAGAAAACTTGAAGTTGACCTTAATTAAAATACATCAACCGCGTGTGTAACCGTGATGGTCTCTTTCCGGCGGAGTCCGGGAAGTGAACACGGTGTTGGAGTTATGCTTGACGTAGGTTGTTCTAGGATCACTTCTTGATCATAGTTGTTCGACCGTGCTTTGCCTTCTCTTCCCGCTCTCATTTGCGTATGTTAGCCACCATATATGCTAGTCACTTGTTGCAGCTCCACCTCATACCTTTACCTTACCCATAAGCTTAAATAGTCTTGATCGCGAGGGTGCGAGATTGCTGAGTCCCCGTGACTCACAGATACTTCCAAAACCAGCTTGCAGGTGCCGATGAGACCGTGCAGGTGACGCAACCAAGCTCAAGAAGGAGCTCGATGAAGATCTTGTCCTTTGTGTTGATCCGTTTCCAGTTGATCAGTAGTGGAGCCCAGTTGGGGTCGATCGGGGATCTGTGTAGCATTTGGGGTAGTCTTCTTTTATTTTGGTTCCATAGTCGGACCTTGATTGTATTTGGATGTTGTAATGCTTTATTCATGTAATTGTATGAAGTGGCGATTGTAAGCCAACTATGTATCTCTGTCCCTCATATATTACATGGGTTATGTGAAGATTACCTCACTTGCGACATTGCTTTCAATGCGGTTATGCCTCTAAGTCGTGCTTCGACACGTGGGAGATATAGCCGCATTGAGGGCGTTACATTGGGTAGGAGGCTTACCACGAACGGGGCCACGCAGGACGAGATCATCGCTTTTGGAGGGATTCCGGATCCTGTGTCCGAAGGTCGACGGATGAACTTTCGCCTTCAGGATCAGCCGGATGTTGATGACATGCAGCTAAGGTGCGATATGCGGGCGACCAAGCTTCGTTACATTGAGGTCACTACTGGTATGTCAGTCAACACTTCCAATTCTATTTTGCATTTTTCTAATGATGTGATTATACATAATGCAAATCAGTTGGGAGTTTCACTAGGTAGTAATGGTAGTGAAATTTCTAAATCCGTTAATGATATCCTGGATCTTGAAGCGGAGCGCGCCTTAGAAATGATTCGAAACTTAGCGGCTGTCAAACCTGTGAATGATTCGGACATAGATGCGTTGGGAGTTAGGGCACTTGATAGCTTTTGTGTGGATCTTGCACCCTCAATTCCTGAGACAGAGGAGGATGAGTGTTCTATCTCCCCAAGGGATTCCATTTTTGCAGATACTCAGGTGGTTAGGTCCACTGAGCTCGGTTGTGAGGACCGGGTAGAGGACCAAAACAAGCCTAAGTGCAGGTGGAAACGAAAGATTTATCCAGCTTCGGTTGTGCGCAGAAGTGCTAGGATCCGGACCACTAAAAAAATTCATGATGAAATATGAGAGGAATCTTTTGGAATAGCAGAGGTCTTACGGACTTGGCTAAAACATATGCTTCTATAGAACACAAGTTGGATTTTATCGCCCTCTCCGAAACTGGAAGGGACAATTTTACCCCCAGTTTCTTAGTACTTTATCGGGAGGTGTTGATTTCGAGTGGCATTGCCTACCTCCAAGAGGAAGATCCGGTGGGATTTTACTTGGGGTTAAATGCGATACGTCTGAAGTCCGGAATGTGGTCATGGGAGATTTTGCGGTTAAGTTTCGGGTCAGATCAAAGGCTGATGGGTTTAATTGGTCATTGGTGGTGGTGTATGGCGCCGCACAGCCTGAACTCAAACCAGATTTTTCGGCAGATCTAGTCCGTATTTGCGGTAGCGAGCAGCTCCCAATTCTGGTTGGGGGAGATTTTAACATTATTCGAAGATGGGAGGAAAAAAACAATGATAACTTTGATGGTAGATGGTCGTTTATGTTTAATACAATCATTGAAAGCTTGAATCGAGCTTTCTGGGAGAAAATTCACTTGGGCCAATACGTTACCAATACCGACGTTTGAGAAGCTGGATCGTGTCCTTGCTAGCGTCAAATGGGAGCAGAAGTTTCCCCTGGTGACGGTCCAAGCATTATCACGTGCGATCTCCGACCATACCCCATTGCTGGTTGAATCTGGAGAGGCAACACATGTGGGGAAGAAGAACACTTTTTCTTTCGAATTAGCATGGTTTGAAAGAGAAGGGTTCCTGGATTTGATATCAAGAGAATGGGCTAAAGATTCATGAGGGAGGTCGAATGTTGAAAGATGGCAAAATAAGATAAGGCACCTAAGATGGTTCTTACATGGACGGGCCAAACATTTGAGTGGGATATATAAGGTTGAAAAGGAGAGGCTCCTTCTACTTATTCAATCCCTAGATTTAAAAGTCGAGTCCTCCATTCTACATACCAGGGAGCTGGAAACTAAAGTGGAGGCGGAAATTAGAGTAAAAGAACTGCTTCGAGAGGAGGAATTGAAGTGGGCACCGCGAGCTAAAGTTCGCATAATCATCCAAGGGGATGATAACACTCAATTCTTCCATCTGATTGCGAATGTCAAGCATCGAAAGAAGAGAATCTTTCAACTCAAGCAAGATGAGAGGATGATTTTAGGATAGGAGAACCTAAAATTATACATCACCAATTACTATAAGCAGCTGTTTGGGCCTCCTGAGGATAATTTCATATCCTTGGATGAGTCGAGGGTTGAGTGTGTCCCTCAACTAGCAGCGGTTGAGAACGATATTTTGACCGCCCCATTTTTGGAGAAAGAGGTGTTTGAGGCAATTTCACAAATGAAGAATAATAAAGCTCCAGTGCCGGATGGTTTTCCGGCGGAGTTTTATAAAAAGTGCTCGCACATCATTAAGGGTGACTTGCTTCCGATGTTCCATGATTTATTCTCTGGACAACTGCAGCTGTTTCACTTGAATTTCAAAACGATTATTTTGCTTCCTAAAAAAATAGAGGCCATGCGGATTGAGCAGTTCAGGACAATCTGTCTTCTTAATGTCAGCTTTAAAATTTTCACCAAGGCTGGGACTAATAGGCTTACGCAGGTTGCGCATTCTGTGGTGTAGCCGTCTCAAACTGCTTTCATGCCGGACAGAAACATCCTAGAAGGGGTTGTGGTCCTACATGAAACGCTCCATGAAACCCACACGAGAAAACTAGATGGGGTGGTTTTCAAAGTGGATTTTGAGAAAGCATACGATAAGGTAAAATGGACATTTCTTCAGCAGGCCTTGCGTATGAAAGGATTCTATCAGTCCTGGAGAAACCAGGTAGATTCTTTCACGCAAAAAGGGAGTGTTGGAATCAAAGTGAATGATGACATAGGTCATTACTTCCAGACACACAAGGGTCTGAGGCAAGGCGATCTGATGTCACCGATTTTGTTCAACATAGTGGTCGACATGTTGACAATCCTAATAGGAAGGGCTAAGGATGCTAGCCAGGTAGGTGGCCTTGTTCCACATTTAGTTGATGGAGGAGTGTCTATCCTACAATACGCTGATGATACTATCATCTTCATGGAGTATTGAGGGAGTCCTGGATTAGGGGGTCTCCGGACAGCCGGACTATCTCCATTGGCCGGACTGTTAGACTATGAAGATACAAGATTGAAGACTTCGTCTTGTGTCCGGATGGGACTCTACTTGGCGTGGAAGGCAAGCTAGGCAATACGAATATGTATATCTCCTCCTTTGTATCCGATCTTGTGTAACCCTAACCCTCTCCGGTGTCTATATAAACCGAGGGGTTTTAGTCCGTAGGACAACAATCACAACATACAATCATACCATAGGCTAGCTTCTAGGGTTTAGCCTCTCTGATCTCGTGGTAGATCTACTCTTGTACTACCCATATCATCAATATTAATCAAGTAGGACGTAGGGTTTTACCTCCATCAAGAGGGCCCGGACCTGGGTAAAACATCGTGTCCCCTGCCTCCTGTTACCATCCGGCCTAGACGCACAGTTCGGGACCCCCTATCCGAGATCCGCCGGTTTTGACACAGATATTGGTGCTTTCATTGAGAGTTCCTCTGTGTCATCACCATTAGTCTTGATGGCTCCTACTATCATCGATAGCGATGCGGTCCAGGGTGAGACTTTTCTCCCCGAACAGATCTTCGTATTCGGCGGCTTTGCACTGCGGGCTAATTTGCTTGGCCTTCTGGAGCAGATTGAAAGCTACGCCCCTGGCCATCAGGTCAGATTTGGAATTTTGAACTACACGGCCGACATCCATAGAGACTTGATCTTCGACGGATTCGAGCCACAGCCGGGCGCGCCGCACTGTCACGATGGGTATGACCTAGCTCTGCCGCTGAACAGTACCCCAGAGGCCGCGCCCGCATCAGCTCCGACCCTTAGCTCGGAGCCAACTGCGCCAATCGAGAATGGGTGGTTAGACACCGCCTCAGGGGATGCAGTCTCAACGGCGATCAAGCCGAACACCTGCCTAACCCTCTGCGCAGCCCGTGACTCCAAGGTGCCAGACTCTTTTTCGGACTCCGAACCATCCGCGCCCCTGCCAATCGAATCCGATTGGGTGCCGATCATGGAATTCACCGCCGCGGATATCTTTCAGCACTCGCCCTTCGGCGACATTCTAAATTCACTAAGGTCTCTCTCTTTGTCAGGAGAGCCCTGGCCGGACTATTGCCAACAAGATTGGGATACGAACGACGAAGAAATTCGACGCCCACCCACCACCCACTTTGTAGCCACCGTCGATGATTTAACCGACATGCTCGACTTCGACTCCGAAGACATCGACGATATGGACGACGATGTAGGAGACGAACATGAACCAGCGCCTATAGGGCACTGGAAAGCCACCTCGTCATATGACATATACATGGTGGATACACCCAACGAAGGCAATAGCGACGAGACAACGGAGGATGACCCCTCCAAGAAGCAACCCAAGCGCCGACGTCAGTGGCACCGCTCTAAGTCCCGCCAAAGCAAAAGTGGTGATACCGTCACAAGAGATAATAACACTCCGGATAGTGCCGAAGACAACAACAATCCCCTCCAGCAAGATTTAGAGCAGGATGATGAAGGAGCCAGCTCTCCTGAGAGAGCGGCAGACGGAGAGGAGGAGGATGACAATTACATCCCCCTCCGAAGACGAGGCAAGCCTCGGCGACAATGAATTCACCGTCCCAGAGGATCCCGTCGAACAAGAGCGCTTCAAGCGCCGGCTTATGGCCACGGCAAATAGCCTGAAGAAAAAGCAGCAGCAGCTTCAAACTGATCAAGATCTGCTAGCTGACAGATGGACTGAAGTCCTCGCGGCCGAGGAATATAAACTCGAGCGCCCCTCCAAGAATTACCCAAAGTGCAGGTTACTACCCCGACTGGAGGAAAAAGCGTATGATACGGCTGATCGGCCACCTCGTGGCCGCGATAGAGAGGCATTCCAGCCAAAAGCTCAGCCTCCACCCCGACGCCACTCAAATAAAAAGGCATGGGGAGATACGCCAGACCTGCGAGACATATTGGAGGACAAAGCAAAGCATGCAAGATCGATCTACGGATCACGACGGCGCACCACTCTGCGAGACGATAAACGTCACGCCGGATACAGTAAAAGCAAATCCGGCCGGGCCGAACATAGCGGGCAAGACCCATTCGAGCTGCATCGCGATATAGCCCAATACAGAGGCGCCGCACACCCCTTATGCTTCACAGACGAAGTAATGGAACATCAATTCCCAGAAGGTTTCAAACTTGTAAATATTGAATCATACGACGACACAATAGATCCCGTAGTATGGATTGAGGATTTCCTCCTCCACATCCACATGGCCCGCGGTGATGACTTACACGCTATCAAATACCTCCCACTAAATGGCTTAACAGCTTGCCAGCGGACTCCATTAGCTGTTGGGAAGATCTGGAAACTGCATTCCTCGACAACTTTTAGGGCACCTATGTACGACCACCAGACGCCGATGACTTGAGCCACATAATTCAGCAGCCAGAAGAGCCGGCCAGGCAATTCTGGACTCGGTTTATTACAAAGAAAAATCAAATCATCGACTGTCCGGATGCGGAGGCCTTAGCGGCTTTCAAGCACAACATCCAAGACGAGTGGCTAGCCCGGCACCTTGGTCAGGAAAAGCCGAAATCTATGGTAGCTCTCACGACACTCATGACCCGCTTTTGTGCGGGAGAAGACAGCTGGCTGGCTCGCAGTAATAACATATCAAAGAATCATGGTACCTCAGATACCAAGGACGACAATATCAGGTCACGTCGCAACAAACATAAGCGCCACATTAACAGCGAAAATACTGAGGATACGGCAGTCAATGCCGGATTCAAATGCTCTAAACCCGGTGAGCGGAAAAAGCCATTCAAACAAAGTACGCCGGGTCCGTCCAGCTTGGACCGTATACTCGATCGCTCGTGTCAAATACACGACACCCCAGACAAGCCATCCAATCACACCAACAGGGATTGTTGGGTGTTCAAGCAGGCCGGCAAGTTAATTGCCAAAAACAAGGACAAGGGGCCACATAGCGAGGACGAGGAGGAGCCCCGGCAGCCGCACACTGGAGGACAGAAGAGGTTTCCCCCGCAAGTGCGGACGATGAATATGATATATGCAACCCACATCCCCAAGAGGGAGCGGAAGTGTGCGCTCAGGGACGTATATGCGCTGGAGCTAGTCACCCCAAAATTCAACCCTTTGTCCTCTTGTCCGATCACCTTCGATCGCAGGGACCATCCCACTAGTATCCGTCATGGTGGATTCGCCGCACTGGTCCTAGACCCAATCATTGACAGATTTCACCTCACTCGAGTCCTTATGGATGGCGGCAGCAGCCTGAACCTGCTTTATCAGGACACAGTGCGCAAAATGGGTATAGACCCCTCAAGGATCAAACCCACAAAAACGACCTTTAAGGGCGTCATTCCAGGTGTAGAGGCCCATTGCATAGGCTCAATTACACTGGAGGTGGTCTTTAGATCCCCGCATAACTTCCGAAGCAAAGAGTTAATCTTCAATATAGTCCCGTTCTGCAGTGGTTATCACGCGCTGCTCGGGTGAACCGCATTTGCTAGATTCAATGCGGTACCGCATTATGCATACCTCAAGCTCAAGATGCTAGGACCTCGCGGAGTTATTCAGTCAATGGAAACACAGAGCGCTCTCTCCGAACAGAGGAGCACACCGCAGCCCTTGCAGCAGAAGCGCAAAACAGCCTTTCAAGGCAATCCACCAGTTCAGCGTTTCAAAACCCGGACACCTTCAAGCACGCTCCGAGCAACCGGCAAATAGATCGCCTGGCGCAATCTGAGCTCGGGTAGCAATGCGGCCCCCACCCCAATCCCAGCCCAACGGTGAAATTCGTGTCGCGCGTACATAATTACGCATTAAAAATACTATGGGCACAGGTGGGGAGGGGGGCATAACTGCGGCACGCCCCAAAATGCGGCCTAAACCGCACTAGGGGCTTCCCGTTTGGTTATTTTTCTTTTTTCTTTCAGGACCTTAATCTCTGGAAACACGGTCCGGCAGCACTATTGCCAAACACATGATGTAGCAACCAAGGAGGCAGACAGCTATGTCATACTACAGAATTCCCAGGTTGATTACAGTAAAGAGTGAAATATTCAATTTAATATCATTCCTCAGCTTGCCCTTGGAAGGGACATAGTCCTACTCTTTGCTTATCGCACTATCTGTATCACTCTGCTTTAACACAATTTTTTAATAAACAATGCATGACATTACGACTATTATTGCATTCTTGTTATATATATATATGTGTGTGTGTGTGTGTGTTCATTAATGACGCCCTGCAACCGTACACTCTGGTAGGGCCAATACACCAGGGGCTTACGTACCCCACAATACGGTGTGAAAAGTCCGAACACTTTCACAAGTGTGGCACCCCGAACTTATAGCATTATATGCGCCAGCTCTGAACCATATCTTTGGTCAAATGTTGGGTTTGCCCGGCTCCTATGTTTTCGTACCTTATGTTCCGCTCTATCGGCCAAGGTAGCGCTAGGAGAACTACTGCGATTGTGCCCCGGTTCTGCCGGGCTTAGCACCTCAATAGAGAAAGCTAAAACCGACTATCATGATAAGGCGAGAGACTGGTCGCTATTCGGCGAGGTTTTTCGAGTCCCTAAAGACTTATGCCGCTTAGGGCGAGGGGCCAGCCCTGTCCGGCTTACAGGTGTGTATCATGCCCCGAATTCGGCCTTCCGAATACCAGGGGCTTCGCCAAAATTTAAAATTATAGAATTCTATGGCTAAGTGAGAGTGATAAAGCATTATTAGTCCGGTTGCCTGGTTCGTTGTGCTGAGCACTGCTACGTCTTGAGCTTGCGTTGGTTTTCCCCAAAGAGGAAGGGATGATGCAGCAGAGTAGCGTAAGTATCCCCCTCAGTTTTTGAGAACCAAGGTATCAATCCAGTAGGAGGCCACACGCAAGTCCCTCGTACCTACACAACACAAAGAGCTCAACGCAACCAACGCGATTAGGGGTTGTCAATCCCTTCACGGTCACTTACGGAAGTGAGATCCGATAGATAATATTTTTGGTATTTTTGATATAAAGATGCAAAGTGAAAAGTAAAAGGCAAAGTAAAAACAAAACAAGATTAAAGTGATGGAGATTGATATGATGAGAATATACCCGTGGGCCATAGGTTTCACTAGTGGCTTCTCTCGAGAGAATAAGTTTTCTACGGTGGGTGAACAAATTACTGTTGAGCAATTGACAAAATTGAGCATAGTTATGAGAATATCTAGGCATGATCATGTATATAGGCATCACGTCCGTGACAAGTAGATCGAAACGATTCTGCATCTACTACTATTACTCCACTCATCGACCGCTATCCAGCATGCATCTAGAGTATTAAGTTAAAAACAGAGTAACGCTTTAAGAAAGATGACATGATGTAGAGAGATAAATTCATGCAATATGAAATAAACCCCCATCTTGTTATCCTCGATGGCAACGATACAATACGTGTCTTGCTGCCCCTTCTGTCACTGGGAAAGAACACCGCAAGATCGAACCCAAAGCTAAGCACTTCTCCTATGGCAAGAACTACCAATCTAGTTGGCCAAACCAAACGGATAATTCGAAGAGACTTGCAAAGATAACCAATCATACATAAAAGAATTCAGAGAAGATTCAAATATTGTTCATAGATAGACTTGATCATAAACCCACAATTCATCGGTCTCAACAAACACACCGCAAAAGAAGAAGATTACATCGAATAGATCTCCACAAGAGAGGGGGAGAACATTGTATTGAGATCCGAAAAGAGAGAAGAAGCCATCTAGATACTAACTATGGACCCGAAGGTCTGAGGTAAACTACTCACACTTCATCGGAGGGGCTATGATGATGTAGAAGCCCTCCGTGATGACGGCCTTCTCCGGCGGAGCTCCGGAACATGCCCCAAGATGGGATCTCGTGGATACAGAAAGTTGCGGCGGTGGAATTAGGTTTTTGGCTCCTATTGTGATCGTTTGGGGGTACGTGGGTATATATAGGAGGAAGGAGTACGTCGGTGGAGCACCGAGGGGCCCACGAGGCAGGGGGGCGCGCCCTGTAGGGGGGGGGCGCTCCTACTCTCGTGACTGCCTCTGGTACTTGTTGGAGTAGGGTCCAAGTCTCCTGGGTCTTATCCGAGAATAAAATCACGTTCCAAAAAGGATTTTTCTGTTTGGACTCCGTTTGATATTTTGTTTCTTCGAAACACTGAAATAGGCAAAAAACAGCAATTCTGGGCTGGGCCTTCGGTTAATAGGTTAGTCCCAAAAATAATATAAAAGTGGAAAATAAAGCCCAGTATAGTCCAAAACAGTAGATAATATAGCATGGAGCAATCAAAAATTATAGATACGTTCTAGACGTATCAGGCATCCCCAAGCTTAATTCCTGCTCGTCCTCGAGTAGGTAAATGATAAAAAGAGAATTTTTGATGCGGAGTGCTACTTGGCATAATTTCAATGCAAAATTTCTTAATTGTGGTATGGATATTCAGATTAGAAAGATTCAAGACAAAAGTTCATATTGACATAAAGAATAATAACACTTCAAGCATACTAATAAAGTAATTATGTCTTCTCAAAATAACATGGCCAAAGAAAGTTATCCCTACAAAATCATATAGTCTGGCTATGCTCTATCTTCACCACACAAAGTATTTAAATCATGCACAACCCCGATGACAAGCCAAGCAATTGTTTCATACTCTAACTTTTTCAAAACTTTTTCGATCTTCACGCAATACATGAGCGTGAGCCATGGACATAGCACTATTTGGAATAGAAGGGTGGTTGTGGAGAAGACAAAAAGAGGGGAAGATAGTCTCACATCAACTAGGCGTATCAACGGGCTATGGAGATGCCCATCAATAGATATCAATGTGAGTGAGTAGGGATTGCCATGCAACGGATGCACTAGAGCTATAAGTATATGAAAGCTCATCAAAAGAAACTAAGTGGGTGTGCATCCAACTCGCTTGCTCACGAAGACCTAGGGAAATTTGAGGAAGCCCATCATTGGAATATACAAGCCAAGTTCTATAATGAAAAATTCCCACTAGTACATGAAAGTTACATAATGAGAGACTCTCTATCATGAAGATCATGGTGCTACTTTGAAGCACAAGTGTGGTAAAAGGATAGTAACATTGTCCCTTCTCTCTTTTTCTCTCATTTTTTATTTGGGCCTTTTCTCTTTTTTTATGGCCTCTTTTTTTTCGTCTGGAGTCTCATCCCGACTTATGGGGGAATCATAGTCTCCATCATCCTTTCCTCACTTGGGACAATGCTCTAGAAAATGATGATCATCACACTTTTATTTTTCTTACAACTCAACAATTACAACTCGATACTTAGAACAAATACGACTCTATATGAATGCCTTCGGCGGTGTACCGGGATATGCAATGAATCAAGAGTGACATGTATGAAAGAATTATGAATGGTGGCTTTGCCACAAATACGATGTAAACTACATGATCATGCTAACAATATGACAATGATGGAGCGTGTCATAATAAACGGAAAGGTGGAAAGTTGCATGGCAATATATCTCGGAATGGCTATGGAAATGCCATGATAGGTAGGTATGGTGGCTGTTTTGAGGAAGGTATATGGTGGGTGTATGATACCGGCGGAAGGTGCGCGGTATTAGAGAGGCTAGCAATGGTGGAAGGATGGGAAAAAGTACATATAATCCATGGACTCAACATTAGTCATGAAGAACTCATATAATTATTGCAAAAATCTAGAAGTTATCAAAGCAAAGTATTACGCGCATGCTCTTAGGGGGATAGATTGGTAAGAAAAGACCATCGCTCGTCCCCGACCGCCACTCATAAGGAAGACAATCAATAAATAAATTATGCTCCGACTTCATCACATAACGGTTCACCATACGTGCATGCTACGGGAATCACAAACTTTAACACAAGTATTATTTAAATTCAAAACTACTAAACTAGCATAACTCTAATATTATCACCTCCATATCTCAAAACAATTATCATACTTCAATCTTCTCTTAGTATTCAACGCACTCAAAAGAAAATTTCACATATCTTGAACACCAAGCATATTTATATTAAGAAAATTACCATGCTATTAAGACTATCAAAATAAAAGTGAGGCATGAGAGATCAATAGTTTCTTTAAAACAAACCACCACCGTGCTCTAAAAGATATAAGTGAAGCACATAGAGCAAAATTATAACGCTCAAAAGATATAAGTGAAGCACATAAAGTATTCTATCAAATTTCGATTCAAGTATGGCTCTCTCAAAAGGTGTGTACAGCCAGGATGATTGTAGCATACTAACAAACAAATACACAAATAATACAAGACGCTCCAAGCAAAACACATATCATGTTGGTGAATAAAAATATAGCTCCAAGTAAATTACCGATGGAAGTGGACGAAAGAGGGGATGCCTTCCGGGGCATACCCAAGCTTTGACTTTTTGGTGTCCTTGTATTATCTTGGGGGTCCCATGGGCATCCCCAAGCTTAGGCTCTTGCCACTCCTTGTTCCATAATCCATCAAAAGAACTCACCCAAAACTTGAAAACTTCACAACACAAAACTCAATAGAAATCTCGTGAGCTCCGTTAGAGAAAGAAAACATAAAGCCACTTCAAAGTACTGTAATGAACTCATTCTTTATTTATTTTGGTGTTAAACCTACTGTATTCCAACTTCTCTATGGATTATAAACTATTTTACTAACCATAGATTCATCAAAATAAGCAAACAACACACGAAAAACAGAATCTGTCAAAAACAGAACAGTCTGTAGTAATCTGTAGCTAGCGCAATATCTGGAACCCCAAAAATTCTAAAATAAATTTCTGGACGTGAGTAATTTATCTATTAATCATATTCAAAAAGAATTAACTAAATAGCGCTCTTCAAATAAAAATGACAGCAGTTCTCGTGAGCGCTAAAGTTTCTGTTTTTTACAGCAAGTTCAACAAGACTTTCCCCAAGTCTTCCCAATGGTTCTACTTGGAACAAACACTAATTAAACACAAAAAAAACAACCAAAACAGAGGCTAAATAATTTATTTATTAAATTACAGCAAGGAAAAATATTGGGATGTCTCCCAACAAGCGCTTTTCTTTAAAGCCTTATAGCTAGGCATTGATAATTTTAATGATGCTCACATGAAAGACAAGAATTGAAACACAAAAGGAGCATCATAAAGCATGTGACAAACACATCTAAGTCTAACATACTTCCTATTCATAGGCATCTTATAGGCAAGCAAAAACTAGCATATGCAAGGAAGAGGAAAGAAACAATAGCAATCTCAACATAACGAGAGGTAATTTAGTAACATGAAAATTTCTACAACCATATTTTCCTCTCTCATAGTAATTACATGTAGGATCATAAGAAATTGAACAATATAGCTATCTCATAAAATATTCTCAACATGATCCACATGCATGCAAAGTTGGCACTTTTCCAAAATAGTGGGATTAACATTAACTAAAGTCATGACCTTCCCAAACGCACTTTTATCAAAAACTTCATAAGATTGAACATTCTCTAAATATGTGGGATCTAAAGTTGACATTATTTCAAACCCACTTTCAATAATATTGCAAACACTATTATCAATCTTATATTCATCATGGGGTTTAGATAGATTTTCAAGATCATAAGAAGAATCACCCCAATCATAATCATTGCAACAAGTAGTAGACATAGCAAAACTAGCATCCCCAAGCTTAGGGTTTTGCATCTTATTAGCACAATTGACATCAAGAGAATTTATAATAAAATCATTGCAATCATGCTTTTTATTCAAAGATCTATCATGAGTCACTTCATAAAGCACTTCATCACGATTTTCAGATTTACGGATTTCAGGCAAAAGCTTATAAAGATAATCTAGTGCATCCAAATCACTAGGAATTGGTTCATCATAATTGGATCCCTTAAAAAGATAGGCAAGCGGATGTGGATCCATAGATCTTAAGTTCTCTGTTTAGTAATAAATAAACAACTATTCCAACCATACGACCAAACAAGAAACGGGCAAAAGAGGCAATTAGAGAGGGAGGATAGAGAGAGAGGGCGAATAAAATGGCAAGGGTGAATTGGGGGGAGAGGAAAACAAGAGGCAAATGGCAAATAATGTAATGCGGGAGATAGGATTGTGATGGGTACTTGGTATGTTGACTTTTTCCGTAGACTCCCCGGCAACGGCGCCAGAAATCCTTCTTGCTACGTCTTGAGCTTGCGTTGGTTTTCCCCGAAGAGGAAGGGATGCTGCTGCAGAGTAGCGTAAGTATTTCCCTCAGTTTTTGAGAACCAAGTTATCAATCCAGTAGGAGGCCACGCGCAAGTCCCTCGTACCTACACAACACAAAGAGCTCAACGCAACCAACGCGATTAGGGGTTGTCAATCCGTTCACGGTCACTTACGGAAGTGAGATCCGATTGATAATATTTTTGGTATTTTTGATATAAAGATGCAAAGTGAAAAGTAAAAGGCAAAGTAATAACAAAACAAGATTAAAGTGATGGAGATTGATATGATGAGAATATACCCGGGGGCCATAGTTTTCACTAGTGGCTTCTCTCGAGAGCATAAGTTTTCTACGGTGGGAGAACAAATTACTATTGAGCAATTGACAGAATTGAGCATAGTTATGAGAATATCTAGGCATGATCATGTATATAGGCATCACGTCCATGACAAGTAGATCGAAACGATTCTGCATCTACTACTATTACTCCACTCATCGACCGCTATCCAGCATGCATCTAGAGTATTAAGTTAAAAGCAGAGTAACGCTTTAAGCAAGATGACAAGATGTAGAGAGATAAATTCATGCAATATGAAATAAACCCCATCTTGTTATCCTCGATGGCAATGATACAATACGTGTCTTGCTGCCCCTTCTGTCACTGGGAAAGAACACCGCAAGATCGAACCCAAAGCTAAGCACTTCTCCCATGGCAAGAACTACCAATCTAGTTGGCCAAACCAAACGGACAATTCAAAGAGAGTTGCAAAGATAACCAATCATACATAAAAGAATTCAGAGAAGATTCAAATATTGTTCATAGATAGACTTGATCATAAACCCACAATTCATCGGTCTCAACAAACACACCGCAAAAGAAGAAGATTACATCGAATAGATCTCCACAAGAGAGGGTGAGAACATTGTATTGAGATCCAAAAATAGAGAAGAAGCCATCTAGCTACTAACTATGGACCCGAAGGTCTGAGGTAAACTACTCACACTTCATCGGAGGGGCTATGATGATGTAGAAGCCCTCCGTGATGACGACCTTCTCCGGCGGAGCTCCGAAACAGGCCCCAAGATGGGATCTCATGGATATAGAGAGTTGCGGCGGTGGAATTAGGTTTTTGGCTCCTATTCTGATCGTTTGGGGGTACGTGGGTATATATAGGAGGAAGGAGTACGTCGGTGGAGCACCAAGGGGCCCACGAGGCAGGGGGGCGTGCCCTGTAGGGGGGGGCGCCCCTACCCTCGTGACCGCCTCCGGTACTTCTTGGAGTTGGGTCCAAGTCTCCTGGGTCTTATCCGAGAAGAAAATCACGTTCGAAAAATGATTTTTCTGTTTGGACTCCGTTTGATATTATGTTTATTCGAAACACTAAAATAGGCAAAAAACAGCAATTCTGGGCTGGGCCTCCGGTTAATAGGTTAGTCCCAAAAATAATATAAAAGTGGAAAATAAAGCCCAATATAGTCCAAAACAGTAGATAATATAGCATGGAACAATCAAAAATTATAGATACGTTGGAGACGTATCAAGCACCTCCCTCGAAGGACCCAAACATGGGAACAAGAGTGCTTAGGTTTATCCCGAACACCCTAGCACTCGCGGCATGGGGACAGAAGCCGAGGACTAGCCATCTCTCAGATTGGATAAACAGCCAAACAAAAGGTAATATTTTAAATTCACACAAGCGTTGCATAGCGCATATGAAACAAGTTTTCATCATACAGGATCACACGAGCAAGTCTCATTCAAATATTACATCTTTTGAACACTCATCCGCGATGAGATGGGCACCCGATAGAACACCCTCGTAGTACATCTCGGGGTGGCGGTGCTCCTTGCCCTCTGGCGGCCCCTCCTTGATCAGCTTCACGACGTCTAGCTTGACCGACTGCAATTTCACACGGGCGAAAGCCCGGCATGCACCTTCAATGCAGACAGATCGCTTGACGACCTCCAGTCGCGGGCAGGCATCCACAAGCCGCCTCACCAGGCCGAAGAAGCTGTTTGGAAGGGCGTCGCCAGGCCACAACCGGATAATAAAGCTCTTCATGGCCCGATCGGCCGCCTTATGTAGCTCGACCATCTGCTTCAGCTGGTCGCTCATTGGCACCGGGTGTTTGGCCTCAGCATACTGAGACCAAAACAACTTCTCCGTTGAGCTTCCATCCTCGGCCTGGTAAAATTGTGTGGCATCAGACACACTGCGGGGCAGATCTGCGAATGCTCCTGGAGAGCTCCAGATTCGGGTAAGTAATCGATAATTTACTTTTACATGCTTGCTTTGCATATAGAAAGCCTTACCCGCCGCTATCTTCTTCATCGTGTCGATCTCTTGGAGGGCTTTTTGGGCTTTGGCCTTGGCACTTTTTACACTCTCGAGGGCCGCGGCAAGCTCAGACTCCGGCGTCTTTGAGTCAAGCTCCAACGCCTCGTGCTTCGCCACGAGAGCCTGGAGCTCTTGCTGCACCTCGCCCACCCGAGCCTCATGCTTCTCTCGCTCGATGCGCTCCTTGGCCGCTTTATCTTCGGCCTTGGCTAGCGCTTGCTTCAGGGTCGCCACCTCGGTCGTGGACCCTGGAAAACATACAATGATCCTGTCATTTTGCAATCGCGTCCTTTTTTATATACATATCTATAGACAGGGTATTACTTACCCTTGTTCTCCTCGAGCTGCCTCTTGGCAAGGCCGAGCTCTTTCCTGGACCCCTCGAGGTCCTGCTTCAGTACGGCGACCTCCGCAGTCAGTGCGGCAGACGCCAGCAGTGAAGCCTGCATATGCATATTGACACACTTATATTAGGCTCCTGCGATATTATTTGATCCTCTGTTCGGCTTTTCTTTGTGAACACCAAACAAAGCATCAGAGGCTACTGTTTATGCGGTAATATTTCTACTACATTTTAAAAAAACACTTACCTCGAAGCCTGTTAGAAGGCTGGCACAAGCTTCAGTCAATCCGCTCTTGGCGGACTGAACCTTCTGGATCACCACACTCATGATAGTGCGGTGCTCCTCGTCGATGGAAGCGCTGCGAAGCGCTTCTAGCAGGTTGTCCGACACCTCTGGATGGACAGAGGTCACCGGCACAGGCGTCTTGCCCCTTTTAGAAGAAGGCCGCCTGCCCGAGCCTGGAACCGCTGGAGGTTCCGGCGCGGTGTTCGGCTGAGGGCCGAACTCGGAGTTCTCAGAGGCCCCGTCCCCTCGGCTCCCAGAGTCCGGAAGGTCGCCTTGAGGCACCTCCGGGACTGTCTCCCCTCGATCCGGTGCCTCTTGAGAGAACACCTCGGCATCATCGATAGGATGAGGGGAGGTGGCGGTCGGGACTGGATTGCTATCCATGTCCGACAAGCCCAAGGAGCCGTTCAATGATACATCGATACTGGCTCGGGGCGGCCTGCATAATTGTGTTCGGCGTTAGGGAAAGCAGTGCAACAAAGGAATCCTATGGGTTACTCTGGTATCCGAATACTAACGATCTCCTTGGGGGCTTGACCCTGGGCAACAACTCGTCTTCGCCTTCGTCGGTGGTGGTGGAGCTGTCCGGAAGGAGAGTCCTTCCCTTCTTGGACCCTTCGGCCCCCCCAGTTGGGGCGGTCTTCCTTTTCCTGTCTCCCCCAGTCGGTGAGTCCGACGACGCCTGGCGTCAGGAACTCTTTCAGGTTCCCTTGGCCTTCTTGGTCTTCTCCGGCACCGTATAAGGGGCCGGAGTCAACATCTTCACCAGAAGAGCATCTGCGGGGCCTTCGGGCAAAGGAGCCGAATAGTCGATCTGTCCGGCCATCTTCTGCCATTCTTGTCAAAGGTACGGGAGTTTAGATCCCGCATAGAGTCAATCTATAAAAAACAAGTATCCTGTGAAAGGTAAAACAGCTTACCACACTGGCTTGGTGCTTCGCGCTGAATACGCGATCCTCAGTAATAGGAGGGGGGACCTTGGCACTTTTGAACAGCACCCTCCAGGCATCTTCATGAGTCGTGTCGAAGAGCCTGTTCAGAGTTCGGTGCTACGCCGGGTCGAACTCCCACAAGTTGAACTCCCGTTGTTGGCACGGGAGGATCCGACGGATGAGCATAACTTGGACTATGTTGACAAGCTTGAGCTTCTTGTTCACCATGTTTTTAATACATGTTTGGAGTCCGGTCAGCTCTTCCGAACTACCCCAGGACAGGCCCTTCTCTTTCAAGGAGGCGAGCCACGTGGAGATGCCAGATCAGAACTCGGGGGCCGCTGCCCATACAGGGTCGCACGGCTTGGTGATGTAGAACTACCCCGATTGCCACCCCTTTATGGTTTCCACAAAGGAGCCCTCGAGCCATGTTACGTTGGGCATCTTGCCCACCATGGCGCCTCCGCACTCCGCCTGGCGGCCGCCCACCACCTTCGGCTTGACATTGAAGGTCTTCAGCCATAATCCCAAGTGGGGCTTAATGCGGAGGAAGGCCTCGCACACGACGACAAACGCCGAGATGTTGAGGATGAAGTTCGGGGCTAGATCATGGAAATCCAGGCCGTAATAGAACACGAGCCCCCAGACGAATGGATGGAGAGGGAATCCCAGTCCGCGGAGGAAATGGGTGAGGAATACTACCCTCTCATGGGGCCTGGGGGTGGGGATGAGCCGCCTCTCATCTGGGAGCCGGTGCACGATGTCGTCGGGCAGGTATCCCGCTCTCCTCAGTTTCTTGATATCTCCCTCCATGACGGAGGAGACCATCCACCTGCCTCCCACTCCGGACATGGTTGGAGAAGGTTGAGGTGGGAAGTGTGGACTTGGGCGCTAAAGCTCAAGTGTGCGAAAACGGATGAGCAAAGGAGGAAGAAGGCGTGGATAGAAAGGTGAATCCTTATCCCTTTATATGGGCAGACGAAGCTAAGCGCCCCCACTTGCCTGGTAAAACTCGCTTATCCCCCAAGCGCCGCAGTTGATGGCACAGTTGGGTTACCCACGCTCGTATTGATGAGAATCCCGTAATAAGGGGACACGATCTCTGCTTTGACAAGACGTGTCGAAAAACTGCCTCGTGTTATATGCGGGGCTGGTTAAAGGAAACAGTTAGAATAATCACCAGGCCATGACATAACGTCGTGCTGCCAAAACAAGCCAGCAAATTAGATCTGTGAAAATATTATTCTCTCTACGGTGGAATGTGGAACTTATTTTGCAGGGTCGGACACTATCCTCGTATTCAAATTCTTCTGTGATGTATTTGGAGAAGGAACCCGCCTTGCAATGCCGAAGACAATACTGCGCGCCGGACTCATCGTCATTGAAGCCTGGTTCAGGGGCTACTGAGGGAGTCCTGGATTAGGGGGTCTCCGGACAGCCGGACTATCTCCATTGGCCGGACTGTTAGACTATGAAGATACAAGATTGAAGACTTCGTCTCGTGTCCGGATGGGACTCTACTTGGCGTGGAAGGCAAGCTAGGCAATACGAATATGGATATCTCCTCCTTTATAACCGACCTTGTGTAACCCTAACCCTCTCCGGTGTCTATATAAACCGAGGGGTTTTAGTCCATAGGACAACAATCACAACATACAATCATACCATAGGCTAGCTTCTAGGGTTTAGCCTCTTTGATCTCGTGGTAGATCTACTCTTGTACTACCCATATCATCAATATTAATCAAGCAGGACGTAGGGTTTTACCTCCATCAAAAGGGCCCGAACCTGGGTAAAACATCGTGTCCCCTGCCTCCTGTTACCATTCGGCCTAGACGCATAGTTCGGGACCCCCTACCCGAGATCCGCCGGTTTTGACACCGACAAGTATGATTTGGCAAAAGCAAGAAACATGAAGCTTGTGTTATGCTTGTTCGAACAACTGTTGAGGTTAAAGATTAACTTCCATAAAAGTGAATTGTTCTACTTTGGAAGAGCTAAAGACGAACTAGAAGCTTACAAAGAATTGCTCGGGTTCGAATTGGGGTCTTTACCCTTCACGTATCCAGGTATACCAATCCACCATCGCAAGCTTTCCAACGAAGAATGGAAGTGCATTGGGGATCGATTTAAAAAAACTAAGTTGCTGGAAGGGCAAGCTTATGTCATACGGAGGCCGACTAATTCTCATTAATTCGGTACTCACGAGTATGCCTATGTTTCTCTTGTCCTTTTTTGAGCTACCAGTTGGAGTCCGGAATGAAGGAAATATGCCCTAGAGGCAATAATAATGTTGTTATTTTATATTTCCTTATATCATGATAAATGTTTATTATTCATGCTCCAATTGTATTAACCGGAAACTTGATGCCGGCGTGGATACATAGATAAAACACTATGTCCCTAGTAAGCCTCTACCTGACTAGCTCGTTAATCAAAGATGGTTAAGTTTCCTAACCATAGACATGTGTTGTCATTGGATGAACGGGGGAGAATGATGTGATGGACAAGACCCATCCGTTAGCTTAACATAATGATCGTTAAGTTTTATTGCTATTGCTTTCTTCATGACTTATACATATTACTTTGACTATGAGATTATGCAACTCCCGGATACCGGAGGAATACCTTGTGTGCTATCAAACGTCACAACATAACTGGGTGATTATAAAGATGCTCTACAGGTATCTCCAAAGGTGTTTGTTGGGTTGGCATAGATCGAGATTAGGATTTGTCACTCCGAGCATCGTAGAGGTATCTCTGGGCCCTCTCGATAATGCACATCATAATAAGCCTTGCAAGCAATGTGACTATTGAGTTAGTTGCGGTTGCGACTTCTTTTTCCAAAATGGATCATCACCCTGACAAAAGAGGGACAGAAAGTATTAAGGTTTGCACAGTTAAGAACATCATGTATAAAGTGGAATTAATACAATGCTTACAGGTGGCGGTTTATTCTGAGCGTAGAAGGGGCTTAACCCGGTTTGGCTACAGACAGCCTCCGGTTCGTTCAGTATCTTCTTCACAGCTTTGTTAATTTCAGCTTCTGTCAGAATGAGTAAAGAGACTTGCCGGTAATGAGACTGAACTATGTATGAAGATACCGATGATCGAATCTCGGGCAAGTAACATACCGATGAGAAAGGGAATAACGTATGTTGTTATTGCGGTTTGACCTATAAAGATCTTCATAGAATATGTAGGAACCAATATGAACATCTAGGTTACGCTATTGGTTATTGACCAGAGATGTGTCTCGATCATGTCTACATAGTTCTCGAACCCGTAGGGTCCGCACGCTTCACATTCGATGATGATTTATATTATGAGTTATGTGTTTTGGTGGCCGACATTTGTTCGGAGTCCCGGATGAGATCACGGACATGACGAGGAGTCTCAAAATGGTCGAGAGGTAAAGATTCATATATTGGAAGGTAGTATTCAGACACCGGAAGGCTTCCGGAGTGTATCGAGTACATACCGGAGTACCGGAGGGGTTACCGGAACTCCCCGGGGGAAGATATGGGCCATATGGGCCATAGGAGGGAGGCTAACCAGCACACAAGGGGCTGGTGCGCCCCCCACAAGGGATGAGGCCGAATTGGTTTAGGGAAGGGGGCGCTACCTCCCTTTCCTTCTCCTACTCCCTCTCCTTCCCCCTTTCCACCTCCATGAGAAGGAAAAGAAGGGGGGCGAATCCTACTAGGACTAGGAGTCCTAGTAGGACTCCTCCTTGGCACGCCCCTCCGGCCGGGCCGGGCCAGCCGCCTCCTCCTCCCCTCCTTTATATACGGGGGAGGGGTTACCCCAAAGGCACACCAATTGTTCTCTTAGCCATGTGCGGTGCCCCCTCCACAGTTTACTCCTCCGGTCATAGCGTCGTAGTGCTTAGGTGAAGCCCTGCGCGGATCACATCACCATCACCGTCACCACGCCGTCGTGTTGACGGAACTCTCCCTCGACCCTCTACTGAATCAAGAGTTCGAGGGACGTCATCGAGCTGAACGTGTGCTGAACTTGGAGGTGTCGTACGTTCGGTACTTGATCGGCTGGATCACAAAGATGTTCGACTACATCAACCGCGTTAACCTAACGCTTCCGCTTTCGGTCTACGAGGGTACATGGACACACTCTCCCCTCTCGTTGCTATGCATCTCCTAGATAGATCTTGCGTGATCGTAGGAATTTTTTTGAAATTGCATGCTATGTTCCCCAACAGTGGCATCCGAGCCAGGACTATGCGTGGATGATATGCACGAGTAGAACACAAAGAGTTGTGGGCGATAATAGTCATATTGCTTACCAGCAACGTCTTATTTTGATTTTGTGGTATTGTTGGATGAAGCGGCCCGGACCAACATTACATGACCACTTTCATGAGATCGGTTCTACCGACGTGCTTTTGCACACAGGTGGCTGGCGGGTGTCTGTTTCTCCAACTTTAGTTGAATCGAATTTGACTACGGCCGATCCTTGTTGAAGGTTAAAACAGCAAACTTGACGAAACATCGTTATGATTTTTATGCGTAGGTAAGGACGGTTCTTACTAGAAGCCCGTAGCAGCCACGTAAAACTTGCAACAACAAAGTAGAGGACGTCTAACTTGTTTTTGCAGGGCATGTTGTGATGTGATATGGTCAAGACATGATGTGATATATGTTGTTGTATGAGATGATCATGTTTTGTAAAAGTTATCGGCAACTGGCAGGAGCCTTATGGTTGTTGCTTTATTGTACGAAATGCAATCACCATGTAATTGCTTTGCTTTATCACTATGCGTTAGCGATAGTTATAGAAGCAATAGTTGGCAATACGATAACGACTCTACGATGGAGATCAAGGTGTCAAGCCAGTGACGATGGAAATCATGACGGTGCTTTGGAGATGGATATCAAAGGCACAAGATGATAATGGCCATATCATGTCACATATTTTGATTGCATGTGATGTTTATCTTTTATGCATCTTATTTTGCTTACTACGGCGGTAGCATTATAAGATGATCCCTCACTAAAATTTCAAGGTATAAGTGTTCTCCTTGAGTATGCACCGTTGCGACAGTTCGTCGTGCCAAGACACCATGTGATGATCGGGTGTGATAAACTCTACGTTCACATACAACAGGTGCAAGACAGTTTTGCACATGTGGAATACTCGGGTTAAACTTGATGAGCCTAGCATGTACAGACATGGCCTCAGAACACTGGACATCGAAAGGTCGAACGTGAATCATATAGTAGATATGATCAACATAGAGATGTTCACCATTGAAAACTACTCCATCTCACGTGATGACCGGACATGGTTTAGTTGATTTGGATCACGTGTTCATTTAGATGACTCGAGGGATGTCTATCTAAGTGGGAGTTCTTAAGTAATATGATTAATTGAACTTAATTTATCATGAACTTAGTCCTGATAGTATTTGCAAATTATGTTGTAGATCAATAGCTCGCGTTGTAGCTCCCCTATGTTTTTGATATGTTCCTAGAGAAAACTAAGTTGAAATATGATAGTAGCAATGATGCAGACTAGGTCCGTGATCTGAGGATTATCCTCATTGATGCACAGAAGAATTATGTCCTTGATGCACCGCTAGGTGACAGACCTGTTGTAGGAGCTGATGCAGACGTTATGAACGTTTGACAAGATCGGTATGATGACTACTTGATAGTTTAGTGCGCCATGCTTTACAGCTTAGAACCGGGACTTCAAAAATGTTTTGAATGCCACGGAGCATATGAGATGTTCCATGAGTTGAAATTGGTATTTCAGACTCATGCCCATGCCAATAGTTATGAGACCTCTGACAAGTACTTTGCCTATAAGATGGAGCAGAATAGGTCAGCCAGTGAGCATGTGCTCAGAATGTCTGGGTACTACAATCACTTGAATCAAGTGGGAGTTACTCTTCCAAATAAGATAGTGATTGACATAGTTCTCTAGTCACTATCACCAAGTTACTAGAACTTCGTGATGAATTATAATATGCAAGGGATGGAGAAAACGATTCCCAAGCTCTTCGTGATGCTGAAATCAGTGAAGGTAGAAATAAAGAAATAGCATCAAGTGCTGATGGTTGACAAGACAACTAGTTTCAAGAAAAAGGGTAAGGAAAAGAAGGGGAACTTCAAAAAGAATGGCAAGCAAGTTGCCACTCCCATGAAGAAACCCAAAGCTAGACCTAAGCCTGAAACTAAGTGCTTCTACTGCAAAGGGAATGGTCATTGGAAGCAGAACTACCCCAAATACTTGGTAGATAAGTAGGATGGCAAAGTGAACAAAGGTATATTTGATATACATCTTATTGATGTGTACTTTACTAGTGTTTATAGCAACCCCTCAGTATTTTATACTGGTTCAGTTGCTAAGAGTAGTAGCTCGAAACAGGAGTTGCAAAATAAACATAGACTAGTTAAGGGCGAGGTGATGATGTGTGTTGGAAGTGATTCCAAGGTTGATAAGATCACCATCGCACACTCCCTTTACTTTCGGTATTAGTGTTGAACCTAAAATAAATGTTATTTGGTGTTTGCGTTGAGCATGAATATGATTGGATCATGTTTATTGCAGTACGGTTATTCATTTAAGTTAATGAATAACTGTTGTTCTATTTACATGAATAAAACCTTGTATGGTCATACACTCAATATAAATGGTTTATTGCATCTCGATCGTGGTGATACACATATTCATAATATAGATGCCAAAATATGCAAAGTTGATAATGATTGTGCAACATATTTGTGGCACTGCCGTTTAGGTCATATTGGTGTAAAGCGCATGAAGAAACTCCATGCGGATGGACTTTTGGAATCACTTGATTATGAATCATTTGATGCTTGCGAACCATGCCTCTTGGGCAAGATGACTAAAACTCCATTCTCTAGAACAATGGAGCGAGCCACTGAATTATTGGAAATAATACATACCGATGTATGCGGTCCGATGAGTGATGAGGCTCATGGCGGGTATCATTATTTTCTGACCTTCACATATGATTTGAGCAGATATGGGTATATCTTCTTAGTGAAACACAAGTATGAAACATTTGAAAAGTTCAAAGAATTTCAGAGTGAAGTGGAGAATCATCGTAACAAGAAAATAAAGTTTCTACGATCAGATCGTGGAGGCGAATATTTGAGTTATGAGTTTGGCCTTCATTTAAAACAATGTGGAATAGTTTCACAACTCACGCCACCAGGAACACCACAGCGTAATGGTGTGTCCAAACGTCGTAACCGTACTTTATTAGATATGGTGCGATCTATGATGTCTCTTACCGATTTACCACTATCGTTTAGGGTTATGCATTAGAGACAGGTGCATTCACGTTAAATAGGGCACCATCTAAATCCGTTGAGATGACACCGTATGAACTATGGTTTGGCAAGAAACCTAAGTTGTCATTTCTTAAAGTTTGGGGTTGCGATGCTTATGTGAAAAAGCTGCAGCCTGATAAGCTCGAACCCAAATCAGAGAAGTGCGTCTTCATAGGATACCCAAAAGAAACTATTGGGTACACCTTCTATCACAGATCCGAAGGCAAGATCTTTGTTGCTAAGAATGATCCTTTCTAGAGAAGGAGTTTCTCTCGAAAGAAGTGAGTGGGAGGAAAGTAGAACTTGATGAGGTAATTGTACCTTCTCTCGAAATGGAAGGTAGCTCATCACAGAAATCAGTTCCAGTGATGCCTACACCAACTAGAGAGGAAGCTAATGATAATGATCATGAAACTTTAGATCAAGTTACTACCGAACCCCGTAGGTCAACCAGAGCACGTTCCGCACCTGAGTGGTACGGTAATCCTGTTCTGGAAGTCATGTTACTAGACCATGACGAACCTACGAACTATGAGGAAGTGATGATGAGCCCAGATTCCGCAAAATGGCTTGAGGCCATGAAATCTAAGATGGGATCCACGTATGAGAACAAAGTGTGGGCTTTGGTGGACTTGCCCGATGATCGGCAAGCCATTGAGAATAAATGAATTTTCAAGAGGAAGACGGACGCTGATGGTAGTGTTACTATCTACAAAGCTCGAATTGTCGCAAAAGGGTTTTCGAGAAGTTCAAGGTGTTGACTATGATGATATTTTCTCTCTCGTATCGATGCTTAAGTTTTTCCGAATCATGTTAGCAATTGCCGCATTTTTGAAATCTGGCAAATGGATGTCAAAATTGCATTCCTTAAATGGATTTATTAAAGAAGAGTTGTATGTGATACAACCAGAAGGTTTTTTTTTTCAATCCTAAAGGTGCTGGCAAAGTGTGCAAGCTCCAGCGATCCATCTATGGACTAGTGCAAGCATCTCGGAGTTGGAATGCACACTTTGATGAGGTGATCAAAGCATATGGTTTTGTACAGACTTTCGGAGAAGCCTGTATTACAAGAAAGTGAGTGGGAGCACTACAATCTTTCCGATAAGTATATGTGAAATACATATTGTTGATCGAAAATGATGTAGAATTTTCTGGAAAGCATAAAGGAGTGTTTGAAAGGAGTTTTTCAAAAGAAGGACCTCAGTGAAGCTGCTTACATATTGGGCATCAAGGTCTATATAGATAGATCAAGATGCTTGATAAGACTTTCAATGAGTACATACCTTGATAAGATTTTGAAGGAGTTCAAAATGGTCAGTCAAAGAAGGAGTTCTTGCCTAAGTTGTAAGGTATGAGAGTAAGACTCAAAACCCGACCACAGCAGAAGATAGAGAGAGAATGAAAGTCATTCCCTATGCCTCAACCACAGGCTCTATAAAATATGCCATACTGTATACCAGACCTATTGTGTACCTTGCCATGAGTTTGGCAAGGGGGTGCAATAGTGATCCAAGAGTAGATCACTGGACAACGGTCAAAATTATCCTTAGGTACCTAAAGAGGACTAAGGAAATATT
This sequence comes from Triticum aestivum, assembly GCF_018294505.1. Taxonomy (NCBI): domain Eukaryota; kingdom Viridiplantae; phylum Streptophyta; class Magnoliopsida; order Poales; family Poaceae; genus Triticum; species Triticum aestivum. The sequence goes on along the minus strand of NC_057809.1, from coordinate 556,067,224 downwards.
TCTCGGTTATGGAGGTGATAAAGAGTTCGTCTTAAAGAGTTATGTCGATGCAAGCTTTGACACCGATCTAGATGACTCTGAGTCTCGATCTGGATACATATTGAAAGTGGGAGCAATTAGCTAGAGTAGCTCCATGCAGAGCATTGTAGACATAGAAATTTCCAAAATACATATGGATCTGAATGTGTCAGACCCTGACTAAACTTCTCTCACAAGTAAAACATGATCACACCTTAGTACTCTTTGGGTGTTAATAGCATAGGGGTGTGAACTAGATTATTGACTCTAGTAGACCCTTTTGGTGTTGGTCACATGGCGATGTGAAATGTGGGTGTTAATCACATAAAGATGTGAACTATTGGTATTAAATCACATGGCAATGTGAACTAGATTATTGACTCTAGTGCAAGTGGGAGACTGAAGGAAATATGCCCTAGAGGCAATAATAAAGTTGTTAATTTATATTTCCTTATATCATGATAAATGTTTATTATTCCTGCTAGAATTGTATTAACCAGAAACTTGATACATGTGTGGATACATAGACAAAAAAGTGTGTCCCTAGTAAGCCTCTACCTGACTAGCTCGTTAACCAAAGATGGTTAAGTTTCCTAACTATAGACATGTGTTGTCATTTGATGAACGGGATCACATCATTAGGAGAATGATGTGATGGAAAAGACCCATCCGTTAGCTTAGCATAATGATCATTAAGTTTTATTGCTATTGCTTTCTTCATGACTTATACATATTCCTTTGACTATGAGATTATGCAACTCGCGGATACCGGAGGAATACCTTGTGTGCTATCAAACGTCACAACGTAACTGGGTGATTATAAAGATGCCCTAGAGGTATCTCCGAAGGTGTTTGTTGGGTTGACATAGATCGAGATTATGATTTGTCACTCCGAGTATCAGAGAGGTATCTCTGCGCCCTCTCGGTAATGCACATCATAATAAGCCTTGCAAGCAATGTGATTAATGAGTTAGTCGCGGGATGATACATTATGGAACGAGTAAAGAGACTTGCCGGTAATGATATTGAACTAGGTATGAATATACCGATGATCGAATCTCAAGCAAGTAGCATACCGATGACAAAGGGAATACCATATGTTGTTATTGCGGTTTGACCGATAAAGATCTTCGTAGAATACGTAGGAACCAATATAAGCATCCAAGTTCCGCTATTGGTTATTGACCAGATATGTGTCTCGGTCTTGTCTACATAGTTCTCGAACCTGTAGGGTCCGCACGCTTATGGGTTATCAAGACCTTTTTCTGGCGCCGTTGTCGGGGAGCATAGCTATATTTGTTGAGTCACTTGGGATTATTATCATGTTATCACTATGAAGAATCTGAAGGATCCTAAGACTAAGATATTTCCCTCAAGGACGAGGGGAGGTAAGGAACTGCCATCCAGTTCTGCTTTAGATTCACCTTCTGTTATGAATAAACTTGCAACACCACCACATGCTAATAATTCTGATATGTCGCAAGTTATTGATGATAATTTCTACTATGAATGATGCTAGTACCTTGCTTGATAATGATGATGTGCCACTTGGTGAATTTCTTGATTAACAAATTGCTAGAGTTATACAACATGATGTTGTTGAATCTAATGATGAGCTTGAAACTGAATCTCCTGATACACCTGCTAGAACTAGCCTTCCTAGATATGAATGGCCTAAGGTACCAGAAGGTTATGTTATGAGTGAAGAAACAACTAGATAAATTCTTGCTTGCAAAGATAGAGATGATCTAGAGAAATTACTACACAAGTATAAAGAAAAATTTCTGAATGCTAGAATGAAGTGTGATACTAAGTTTGCAACTTCACCTATCTTTATTGATGATAAGGATTATGAATTCTCTGTCGACCGAGAGTTAATTGCTTTGGTTGAATCTGATCCTTTCCATGGTTATGAAACTGAAACTGTTGTGGCACATCTTACTAAGTTGAATGACATAGCCACCCTTTTTACTCATGATGAGAAAACTCGCTATTACTTTATTCTCAAATTAATTCCTTTCACATTAAAGGGTGATGCTAAAGCTTGGTACAATACTCTTGCTCCTGGTTGTGTGCGTAGTCCCCAGGATATGATTTATTACTTCTCTGAAAAATATTTTCCTGCTCATAAGAAACAAGCTGCCTTATAGGAAATGTTTAACTTTGTGCAAACTAAAGAAGAGAGTCTCCCACAAGCTTGGGGGAGGCTTTGCCAGTTACTTAATGATTTGCCTGATGACCCACTTAAGAAAAATGGAATACTTGATATCTTCTATAATGGACTAACCGATGCTTCTAGGGACTTCCTAGATAGTTGTGCTGGTTGTGTTTTCAGGGAACGGACTGTTGGACAAGCTGAAGAATTATTGAAGAACATACTGAAAAACTATGATGATTGGACTATTCCTGAACCACTGCCTAAACCCACTCCGAAGAACATGGGTATATTATATCTTAGTCCTGAAGATATGCAAGAGGCAAAGAAATCTATGAAGGAAAAAGGTATTAAAGCTGAGGATGTTAAAAATTTCCCTCCTATTGAAGAAATACATGGGCTTAATACACCACCACTGCCTAAGGTGGTAGAGGTAAATTCTCTTATGAAGTTTAATGATAATGATAATCCTCACAATATGCATCCTAGTCAATGCCTTTATGAGTTTGAAATCTATATTAGAAAACAAGATCACTTCAATGCAAATGTTATGAAACAGTTGAAATATAATTCTGATATGATTGCTCGCTTGAGTGACTTGTTATTTAGAATATCAAATGATGTTAGAGGTGTTGGAAAACATGCTTCTATGGTTCAAACTCAATTAGAACAAGTTGCTAAATCACAAAGAGAATTGCTTGAAGAAATGAATAGTAATATGCATGACTTTGCTGTTAGAGTTGCAACTAGAGGAGGTAAAATGGCTCAGGAACCACTTTATCCTGAGGGGAACCCAAAAAGAATTAAACAAGACTCACAAAGAGCTAACACTAGTGCACCTAGTTCTTCTAGAAATAAAAACAAAAAGAAAAATGATAGAACTCCACATGCTCCTAGTGAACCTGAAATAGATAAACCTCCTAACAATGATAATGAAGTTTCTATCTCAGGTGCTGAAACTCAATCTGGTAATGAACACTCACCTAACGATAATGAAAAAGATAATGATGAGGTTCATGAGGACTCTCAACCGACCAATGATAAAGAACCACACAATGATGTTGAGATAGAACCACCTGTTGGTCTTGACAACCCACAACCTAAAAATAAAAGATATGACAAAAGAGACTTTGTTGCTAGAAAACACGGTAAAGAAAGAGAACCGTGTTTCGTGGAATTGTCACGGCAGATGTCCTAGCGAAAGGACTTAGTCGTGGAGCCATCGCAACTAGGTTAGATTAAAGGGGTTAAACGGGACAAAGGAAACAGGGAGTTTATACTTGTTCGGCCCCTTGCGGTGAAGGTAAAGGCCTACTCCAGTTTGAGGTGGTATTGCTTGGGTTTCGATTACCAGGGAGCGAATATGCTTGAGCTAGCTTTCGATCTCTTATTTCTTACCCTAAACCGCCGTCGGGTTGTCCCTTTATATACACAGGTTGACGCCCAGCAGTTCACGGAGTCCCGGCCGGCTCATACACAACGTGTCTGGCTCGGTGACCAACTACGCATGCCTTACAATACAAGTCATACATATATGTGATACGTGTCCACCGTATCTACTTTTCCAAACACTTTTGCCCTTGTTTTGGACTCTAACTTGCATGATTTGAACGGAACTAACCCGGACTGACACTGTTTTCAGCAGAATTGCCATGGTGTTATTTTTGTGCAGAAATAAAAGTTCTCAGAATAACCTGAAAATCAACGTAGAATATTTTTGGAATATATAAAAAATATTGGCGAAAGAATCAAGGCCAGGGGGTCCACACCCTGTCCACGAGGGTGGGGGCGCGCCTACCCCCTGGGCGCGGCCCCTGCCTCGTGGGCCCCCGGGTGCTCCATCAACCTCAACTCCAACTCTACATATTCACGTTCGGGGAGAAAAAAAATTAGAGAGAAGGATTCATCACGTTTTATGATACAGAGCCGCCGCCAAGCCCTAATCTCTATCGGGAGGGCTGATCTGGAGTCCATTCGGGGCTCCGGAGAGGGGAATCCGTCACCATCGTCATCATCAACCTTCCTCCATCACAAATATTAACGTCCACAGTATTAATCGTTAAAGTCCACAATATTAATCGTTAAAGTCCACAGTATTAATTCTATTGGAAAAACTTTAACGATTACTATTGGAGGTTTTGAATTTCCTCTTCCTACTATCAAGAAGAAATATGATATTCTTATTGTTAGGGATGTGCATATTCCCATTGAGGTAACCTAGTGTTATTCGAAAATTCTCCGGTTTCATGTTATTTGAAAAGAGTTTGTTAACAAGACTCGATCAACCTTGTTAGTGGATTCCTTTTGATGAGCATGAGATGGATGAAGTTAGAAAGCACAACTCTGTGTACCCTCCTTTTACTTTCTGTAATTTAGATTAAATAAAGTAAAAATAGTATTCGTTGTCTGTATTCTGAATTATCCTTGCAATAAAAAATACCCCGAAAATAAAAGTTCTCCAAATGTCCTAAAAATTTAATATGATTTTTCCTAGAATATTTATGAATTTTTGGCACTGAGTACACACCTGGGGACCCACCATCTGGCCACGAGGGTCCAGGGCGCGCCCCCTGCCTAGTGGACCCCACGTGGGCCCCCTCCACTTATTCTTGCACCCACACACTCGTTCCTCCAAAAAAAATCACCACACAACTCAAACCCGTGTTCTAGCTCGTTTTGCTGCCATTTTCGATCTCCTCGCTCAAAGCTCCATTCACAAAACTGCTTTGGGGATTGCTCTTCGGTATGTGACTCCTCTGATGGTCCAATTATTTTTTGTTCTAGTGCTTTATTTATTGCAATTTTTTGCTGCTTAGGTGACCCTGCTCTTGAGCTTGCATGTCAAATTTATTTGGTCCCAAGTAGTTCTATTGCATGATATGACCTCTAGGCACTTGTAGGAGTAGTTGCTATGAATCTTGTTGAGTTTGCTTCACTTTTATTTTGAGTTACTAAAAATTCAGAAATTTTTCAGAGGAAATGATGAAGAGATTGTTGAGGGGCTCTTCGAGCCGAAGCTCGAAGGATAAGCAAAGTGAAGAGAATAAGAAGCCCACATATAATCTCCCTTGCACTGCGGAGGTTCGGCCGTGCGAATGGCCTTGTGATGAGTTCTGGAGAGCAGCCGGGATTTATGGAGACTTTTATTATTTGGCTGAGAATGCAGGCCTCACCGACTTCCTCCACGACCAGCTCGAACAGTATCTCCTACTCACTAATATTTTTGTGCAAAATTTCCATTTCCATGCTAGGAGGTCGCCACCTTCTATGGATTTTTATTTGTATGATGAGTATAAGGAGATGTCACTTTATGACTTTTGTGCGATTTGCAAGTTGCCCTTTGAGGGCAGCATAGAGGAACCACATCGTAATGATTTTGAAGGGTTTATTGATATGATTGATGTAGGGGAAACGAGGAAAGTTTCTGATGCAAGAATTACTAGCATACATTTTCCTGTTCTACGTTACTTTGCAATATTTGCTAGTAGATGCTTGATTGGTCGTGGGAACAGTGGAAACCTTAGTGCCCCTGATATTGTTATTTTGCGCCATGCCTTGTTTCGTGATGCTACTTTCTGTTTAGGAGATATTGTTGCTAAACTGTTAAATCTGAACCGTACAAAGGGTCCCATCTTTGGAGGCATCTTTGCTTCACGCCTTGCTGCACACTTTAACATACCTATTAGGCATTATGAGAAAGAAGAAAAGTTGCTACCTCCTATTTTTCTAGATTATAAGAGTATGGTAGCACATGATTTTATTGTTAAAGATAAGAAGAAGATGCTTAAATAAAGATTCATATTTGATAAAAGTTATTGTGAGATTATTACCTTGCCTGCGCCCTCTTTGTTTAACATATTTTCAGACACGTACCTCATCTTGCCGGAGGCCGTTTATGCATACTGGAGGCTGACACCAACTCCAGAGCCTGAGCCGGAACCACCACTTGACCCTTATCGGCAGTCTGTTTATCAGTGGAACCCGGAGGAGATCGCCAACCAGTGGCACCCAGACGACACTCCTCCGCACACCGGAGAGGGTCACTTTGATCCATGGGCATAGACCAACTTAGGCCAAAAGCCTAAGCTTGGGGGAGTACGTATTTATCATCGACATTACATTCATGTTCACACACTCATGCCAGTTGTCGGTGCTCATACTTTTTCAATGTAATATCCATGCTAGTTTATTTTCTTTTTAAGCTTTCTTCTTGTGTGTTTGAAAAAACCTTAGTAAAAACAAAAAAATAGTTGTAGCTTTTAGCTAAGTTTGCTTTCCATGCCTGTAGTAATAATAACTAAAAGAAAACCCAAAAAGATTTATTGTTCTTCTTTTGCTTGTTGGGAGCTTTCCCGTGTAAATAGTTTTGTTTTGTTTCTTTTCTTTGGGGGTTGAGAGGAGAAGACCATGATGAAAATGTTGAGTGGCTCTCATATGCATTATTGTTGATCTAACAAAGAGCCCATATTACCTTGTCTTCTCCCTTGAATTGAATGCTCGTAGATTCCAGCTTAGTCCAATGCACGTGCACTATTATTATTATCCACACCATTCGGTTGTGCAAGTGAAAGGCAATAATGACGATATATGATGAACTGATTGAGATGAGCCAAGCTAGTATGAACTCGACCTATCTTGTTTTTGTAAATATGATTAGTTCATCATTCCTGATTCAGCCTATTATGAATAAAACATGTTTGCAATGACAATTAGAGATTATAGTTGCTCATGCCATGCTTAATTAGCTAGGAGTTTATGATGGTTTACCTGCGTGCCAACATGCTATTAAAATGGTTGTGATGTGGTATGATAGGGTGGTATCGTCCTTTGAACAATTCGATTGGCTTGACTTGGCACATGTTCATGCATGTAGTTGAAACAAAATCAACATAGCCTCCACGATATTTATGTTCATGGTGAATTATATTCTACTCATGCTTGCATTCAGTGTTGATTAATTTTAGTGCATGTTCATGACAGTTGTCGCTCTCTAGCTGGTCGCTTCCCAGTCTCTTTCTAGCATTCACTTGTACTAAGCGGGAATACTGCTTGTGCATCCACTTCCATAAACCCCAAAAGTTATTCCATATGAGTCCACCATACCTTCCTATATGCGGTATCTACCTGCTGCTCCAAGTAAATTTGTATGTGCCAAACTCTAAACCTTCAAATGAAATTCTATTTTGTATGCTCGAATAGCTCATGTATCAACTAGGGTTGTCTATATCTTCCATGCTAGGCGGGTTATTCTCAAGAGGAGTGGACTCCGCTCCTCATTCACGAGAAAATGGCTGGTAACCAGGATGCCCAGTCCCATGCTCAAATCAAATCAAAATAATTGCAAACAAAACTCCCCCAGGATTGTTGTTAGTTGGAGGCACCCGTTGTTTCTGACAAGCCATGGATTGATGTTTGTCGGTGGTAGGGGGAGTATAAACTTTACCATTCTGTTGGGAACCGTCTATAATGTGTGTTGCATGGAAGATATCAAGATCTCTCGGTTGTTATGTTGACAATGAAAGTATAGCACTCGAAATATTATTCATCTCTATTTCAAAACCGAGCTTTGGCACCTCTACAAATCCATGCTTCCCTCTGCGAAGGGCCTATCTATTTATTTTATGTTGAGTCATCATCCTCTTATTAAAAAGCACCAATTGGAGAGCACCGCCGTCATTTGCATGTATTATTATTAGTTTACATTGAGTATGATTGTGACTGGATCTCTTTTACCATGAATTACAATTTCCAGTCAGCCCTTGATCTTCAGAGGTGCTCTGCATTTATGTTTTGCGATCTCAGAAAGGGCTAGCGAGATACCATCTTGTTATATCATATTATGATTGTTTTGAGAAAGTGCTGTCATCCGAGATTTTATTATTATTGCTCGCTAGTTGATTATGCCATTGATATGAGTAAACATGAGACCTAAATGTTATTGTGAATATGGTTAGTTCATAATCTTTGCTGAAAACTTGAATGCTCGCTTTACATATTTACAACAACAAGAGCAAACAGAGTTTGTAAAAGTTTTTCTTTATCACTTTTAGTTTATCAACTGAATTGCTTGAGGACAAGCAAAGGTTTAAGCTTGGGGGAGTTGATATGTCTCCATCGTATCTACTTTTCCAAACACGGTTGCCCTTGTTTTGGACTCTAACTTGCATGATTTGAATGGAACTAACCCGGACTGACGCTGTTTTCAGCAGAATTGCCATGGTGTTATTTTTGTGCAGAAATAAAAGTTCTCGGAATGACCTGAAAATCAACGGAGAATATTTTTGGAATATATAAAAAAATACTGGCAAAAGAATCAAGGCCAGGGGCCCACACCCTGTCCATGAGGGTGGGGGCGCGCCTACCCCCTGGGCGCGCCCCTCTACCTCGTGGGCCCCCTGATGCTCCTTTGACCTCAACTCCAACTCTATATATTCATGTTCAGGGAGAAAAAATTAAGGAGAAGGATTCATCACGTTTTACGATACGGAGCCGCCGCCAAGCCCTAATCTCTCTCGGGAGGGCTGATCTGGAGTCCGTTCGGGGCTCCGGAGAGGGGATCCGTCGCCATCGTCATCATCAACATCCCTCCATCACCAATTTCATGATGCTCACCGCCGTGCGTGAGTAATTCCATCGTAGGCTTGCTGGACGGTGATAGGTTGGATGGGATTTATCATGTAATCGAGTTAGTTTCGTTAGGGTTTGATCCCTAGTATCCATTATGTTCTGAGATTGATGTTGCTATGACTTTTCTATGCTTAATGCTTGTCACTAGGGTCCGAGTGCCATGATTTCAGATCTGAACCTATTATATTTCTGTGAATATATGTGAGTTCTTGATCCTATCTTGCAAGTCTATAGTCACCTATTATGTGTTATGATCCACTAACCCCGAAGTGACAATAATCGAGATACTTACCGGTGATGACCGTAGTTTCAGGAGTTCATGTATTCACTAAGTGTTAATGCTTTGGTCCGGTACTCTATTAGAAGGAGGCCTTAATATCCCTTAGTTTCCAATAGGACCCCGCTACCACGGGAGGGTAGGGCAAAAGATGTCATGCAAGTTCTTTTCCATAAGCACGTATGACTATATTCAGAATACATGCCTACATTACATTGATGAACTAGAGCTAGTTCTGTGTCACCCTATGTTATAACTATTGCATGAGGAATCGCATCTGACATAATTATCCATCACTGATCCATTGCCTACGAGCTTTTCACATATTGATCTTTTCTTAGTTACTTTTCCGTTGCCACTGTTACAATCACTACAAAACTGCTACTGTTACTTTTTCTACCATCATCACTACTATCATATTACTTTGCTACTAAATACTTTGCTGCAGATATTAAGTCTTTCAGGTGCGGTTGAATTGACAACTCAACTGTTAATACTTGAGAATATTCTTTGGCTCCCCTTGTGTCGAATCAATAAATTTGGGCTGAATAATCTACCCTCGAAAACTGTTGCGATCCCCTATACTTGTGGGTTATCAATATGGCGGTTTACATATGCAGGCTTTAAGTCGCCTTTGGGTTTCGGGCCTTCAGTAAGCCTGCTTCGTGAACTGCCATCTTCAGCATCTTCATGGGCTTTGTTCTTTATGAACTGCCAGCGGTATGACCCGGCCCCTCCTGGGCGGGTCATACCCAATAGTTATATCCCCAACATTAGGCCCCAGGTTGATGTGAACTTTTTCATATGAATCTTTCAACTCTTAGAAAAAATCCTTCTTCGTTTGCTTTTGCAAGATCTTGTAACCCGCCATGACGTCATCTCCTAGAATTGCGATAACCCGCCATGACATCACTTGTCATTAATATTACACAAGGCCCAAATCTCAATATATAATCCCATTTTTTAATAAATTCCAGAAAATCAAGGCGTCTGTGCTGTCGCATATCTATTTTTTGGCCTCCTCGATTCCCGCGCATGTCACTTATCCTTTCGACGTTATAAATAGGGCTAGAGGTCCCTTTCACTTTCCCCCTTGCCTTCTCATCTCCATCTTCTTCCTTGCGGTGCTCCAGCACCCGAGCTCTGCCGTCACCGTCGACTCTCTCCACCGCCTCGACAACGGCCGCTACATCAACCTGATTTGACCAGAGTTCGTTTGCGCGTCTCCGTTGTTCAACAACTCTGGTCAGTTCTCCCCCTTCATTTTCCCATAGATCCCATTAGGGTTTCCACGAGTTTGTCGGAGTTCATCTTCGCTGCTCACTGTAGCTTGTGACTTTTGATTCAAACTTGGTACCCCTCCTGCACGGCGGTAGTCGTGGTACTCATTTTTGCTATTAGAACATCTCCCTTGCGTAAGAAAATCAATCTGGACACATGAACTGCTCAAGTACTGCAACTTAGGTCTAAATATTTTCCATTATCTGATGTGCCGTAGATCCAAAATCGTAGCATCAATCTGTGAAATCTGTTTTTCCAACACTTAGCAATTTTCCCATTCTTAGATCTGTAAATCAATATTTGTGTGGGCGGCTTAACTCAGAAACCGTAACCCGCCAGGTACCATTAGTCCCCTCTTAAGCCACCAATAGCTTATCTTTATTACTTCAATGCCATCCTCCGGTTTAACATCTATGCATTTCTTTATTTCTTGCTTTTAAGCCAATAGCCGGCTTGACCAAATAATCTTAAACCGGCATAGTCTTCCTTTCAGATCATCAAAGAATGGCTAAGACATATACCTCTTGCAACTGGGTCCAATCCCAGGTCACTGAAGAATACCTGAACAATTTTGTTGCAACTGGCGCCCTAGCCAAGAAAGAATATATCCACTGCAGGGTCCCTGGTGAAGAAAACCCTCCCACACCCAAGGACGGAGAAGTAATTGCCTTCACTTACCACCTGAGCCAGGGGTTCAGCCTGACTGGCTCAAAGTTTTTCCGCGACGTGCTTCATTTCTTCAAACTTCACCCTCAAGATATTGGGCCCAACTCTGTATCCAATATCTGCAATTTCCAAGTCTTCTGTGAAGCTTATCTTCAAGAGGAGCCCGCAGTTGAATTATTCAGATAATTTTACTACTTAAACCGCCAAACAGAGTTTACTGATAGGCCCATCTTGGAACTCGATGGAATCTCAATTCAGAAGAGGAAAGAAGTCAACTTTCCCTATGCCAAGCCGCCGAGTCACCCAAAGATTGGAACCAAAGTTGGTTCTATTGTCAAGACACTTCTCCATCAGACGAGAATTCTCTACCAGGTTACCGCAACCACCGGCTTAGAAACAAACATCTGCTTCCCCCACGGATGAATGCAAAGGAGCGGGCCAAATATGCATCAGCCTTTTCAAAGCTTAGAGCCTTCATTGCTAATGGCCTAACCGGCGTTGACTTTGTTCGGTGTTGGTTGTCATGGAGCATCTTTCCATTAAGCCATCGCCCTAGCTTAATGTGGGAATACACTGGCGACTTAAAAGATCCCCAGCGCCACTGCGACATTCAACTGACTGACACAAAAATTACAAAAGCCACCAAAAAATTGCTGAACAAACCTACAAAGGAATGCAATAAAACAAGACTTAGTCCTTTCTGCACCTTCAATAAGCCGCCAGCCGTAAGTGTTGCACACCTTCCGCTCAACCATATCTGCAATGGTTATGCCTACTTATAATCTTTTTGACCTCCACAGGCCGATTCTCCATTTTGGAAGAAGAAGCCACAAGATAAGCCGGCCAAACCGGATCGTACCAAAACCAAGGTCACCAAGAGGCCTGCTAAGAAGAAGACCACCAAGCCCGCCGGCTTAAACATTTATGATGACACTTATGACGATGAGTCAGAGGTAGAACTTGACTCACTTGGCTCATTTTTTATACATCTCACTGACAATGATTGTTATCCGGACAACACAGAAGCCAGCCATGCAGGTGACGCAGAGGTAACTATTCTTTCCTCTGGCTCAGAACCTCTGCCAACACAGAAAACCCGACAAGCAAGCCAGAAAGTAAGCTTTTCTCACCCTCTAGCTCACTTGGATCCCAACTTTATTTTGAAGAAACAGCAACACGAAGTTCGCCGCACCACCCGGCATATTACCTGTCTATCAGATGCCAAGTCTATAGGATATGATTGAATTTTGAATATGATGTAGACTTTCCAATGGCCATAAAGAATCGCTCAGCATCACTAGTAGCCCCCAAGGGCCGGCTTAAATCATCATGTTAAGTCGGGACTTTAAATAGTAGTAATGAACTTTGCATCCGTAGCCCCCAAGGGTCGGCTTAACTCATCATGTTAAGCCAGAACTTTAGGCAATAACAATCAATTTTGCCTTAGTAGCCCCCAAGGGTCGGCTTAATCAGTGATGAATAAGTCAAGACTAATCATCCTATTTGAAATCAACAATCCAACCTATAGCCTTTATAGACTAGAGCATATCATTTTTCCGGGTCAGCCAATAATTTTGTCTTAATAAAGAGCAATATGCATTAGCCCCCAAGTGCCAAGTATAATACTTGTATTGTGCTTGGGACTTCAAAAAATTCTTAAGAGCAAGATACATTAGCCCCCAAGTGCCAAGTATAATAATTGTATTGTGCTTGGGACTTCAATAATAATTATGCTCATGATATCTGTCCATGCTTGTACCACAGGCTAAACTTTCTGAGAAGGACTCGCAGCTTAGTGATCTGAAGGCCAATATAAAAACTCAACAATCTGAAACATCCAAGGCCAAATCAGAATTGAAGACTGCCTTGGAAAAAATTGAGCAACTCAAGCAAAACTTCAATACTGACAAACATGGTTGGGAAACTAAAAAGGCGACTCTATTGAAAAGAGCAGAAGAAGCTGAAGCTGCTCTTAAGCCGGTGACTGATGAACTGTCTGGCTTAAAGCAGCAAATCAATAACATGTCATTGGCTATCTTTGGTAAGTATTTAATCACGATTCCATTCATCCCAATGAATCTGCTATAAACTGTGCCGGCTTACCAATAAATGAACTGACACAGGTTCTTGAAGCGTCAATTTGGGCTCAGACATGCGCATCCGGTTGAAGGCTGTCTACACTCTTGTAGAACAGTTATATATTGGTGCTCAACGGACCATTGCTGCTGCTTTGCACAAAAAACAACCGCGTACTCTTATCAAGGAGACATTGGAAAGGTTGTCAGTATTGCCCAAGAGGATTGAAGAGCTGAAACGAGCCTCTGCCAGAGCCGGTGCTTTAACTACCCTAAGCCGGGCTAAAGCATGGCAAGCAGATCTTGATCCAGAAGACCTGGCCAATGGTTACCCAAGTGTAAAGGAAGATGGGATGCCCTTCAGTGCAGATGACTTTGCAGATATAGTAAGATCAATGCATCCGTTGGCAACCCGGCTGGCTGAAGAAACCAAGTTATCACAATATCAGGCGGCTTATGACGCTGATAATAAGAAGGTGAAGGCGCCGATTAATTAGGAGACAAATCTCACCCTGCCAACTCGTGAGCACACCTTCGCTCCCGATATTGATCCAGCAAATCTTATTGATGACAAAGCTGTGTTTAGAGCGTTGACCGGTATCAACTGGGCTACGCCTGACTTCTAGCTGATGGATAATCAAGGAGCTGAAGAAGAAAAAACGCAGATAACCCGGAAGCTTCAACCCGTCAGGAGTCATGAACCGGCTTATGCACCATAAGGCTTTGGTACTTTCATCATGAAAACACTTATCCTTCTTGGGCCATTGTATGCATTGTAATAGGCTAGTTAAACGTTTGATCTATTGTGCCATCGTGCAAATTTTGTTTTGCATGACACTGCTGATCTGCCGATTTGAAGATCTACCACTCGTGCTCATGATTTCATCAACTATGTGTACCAGATTTATTATTTTACCTTCACACAACAGATCACAAGTACCCCAGCGGTTTACCCTAGGGCGGGTCATAATGCCGTATAAAAACCACTGGTGACTAAAAGCAGTCCATAACCAGGGTCATCTCAATCATAACCTTATATAGACATAACACAATATCATACCTATGATATTTGCTAGCACTGTTGGCTTATCATACCTGTGCAGGAAGGGTTACAACCCAAAAAATGGAGCACACAATGCCCTTTTCCATTGATATACCGCCGGCTTACAACGCCGTATGAAGCAGGGGATAATATCCAAAAACATAGAGCACTGCGCTTCCAAATCTATAAGATCAACATACACTGGCGACTTATAGTCCAAAGCCAGGCCGGGTTAATAAACTCTAGATAGATTCGTATGTGAACCATAAGGCATCATAGCCTTCATTGGTGTTCAACCATGTATTAACATGTCACAAAAGATGAACCTCAAAAATACTCAAATCAAATATAAATGAAAAGACAAAAACAAGGCTTTCACAGGCTGCCAAACCTTTAAATCAAGTGCTTTCAAAGGGCCGCACAGCCGCAGAGTTAAACCTTCACTCAACCTTATAAGTCGGGTGTAGGTGTCAAAACCAGCGGATCTCGGGTAGGGGGTCCCGAACTGTGCGTCTAGGCCGGATGGTAACAGGAGGCAAGGGACACGAAGTTTTACCCAGGTTCGGGCCCTCTCGATGGAGGTAAAACCCTACGTCCTACTTGATTAATATTGATGATATGGGTAGTACAAGAGTAGATCTACCACAAGATCGGAGAGGCTAAACCCTAGAAGCTAGCCTATGGTATGATTGTTGATGTGTATGTTGTCCTACGGACTAAAACCCTCCAGTTTATATAGACACCAGAGAGGGTTAGGGTTACACAAAGTCGGTTACAATGGTAGGAGATCTGTATATCCGTATCGCCAAGCTTGCCTTCCATGCCAAGGAAAGTCCTATCCGGACACGGGACGAAGTCTTCAATCTTGCATCTTCATAGTCCGGGAGTCCGGCTGAAGGTATAGTCCAGCCATCCGGACACCCCCTAATCCAGGATTCCCTCAGTAGCCCCTGAACCAGGCTTCAATGACGACGAGTCCGGCGTGCAGTTTGTCTTCGGCATTGCAAGGCGGGTTCCTCCTCCAAGTACTTCATAGAAGATTTTGAACACAAAGATAGTGTCCGGCTCAGCAAAATAAGTTTCCACGTATTGCCACAGAGAGAATAATATTTACACAAATCCAATCTGCTGACGTATTCCGTAGCGTGACACACCACGACCAAGCCTTTATCCGAGTCGTTTCATTATCCCACCTTAGCGCGTTATGTGAGGCGGTTTTGCTTGGCACGTCTTGTCAAAGCAGAGATCGTGTCCCCTTATTCCGAGATTCTCATCAATACGGGCGTGGGTAACCCAACCGCACCATTGATTACGACGCTTGGAGATAAGCGAGTTCTACCAGGCTGGTGGGGACATGTAGTTGTGTCCACCCATATAAGGGGATAAGGATCCACCTTTCCACCTACGCCTTCTTCCTCCTTTGATCATCCATTCTTGCACACTCGAGCTCCAGCGCCCCAGTCCGCACTCAAACCTCAACCTTCTCCAGCCATGTCCGGAGCAGGAGGCAAGTGGATGGTCTCCTCCGTCACGGAAGGACATATCAAAAAGCTGAGGAAGGCCAGATACCTGTCTAACGACATCGCGTATCGGCTTCTCGAGAAGGGGCCGCTCATCCCCACCCCTAGACCCCATGAGAGGGTGGTGTTCCTCCCCTATTTCCTCCGCGGACTGGGCTTCCCTCTTCACCCATTTGTCCGGGGGCTCATGTTCTACTACGGCCTGGATTTCCATGATCTGGCCCCGAACTTCGTCCTCAACATCTCGGCGTTTATCGTCATGTGCGAGGCTTTCCTCCGCATCCGCCCCCATTTCGGCCTATGGCTCAAGACTTTCAACGTCAAGCTGAAGGTGGTGCACGGCAACCAGGCGGAGTGCGGCACCGCCATGGTTGGCAAGATGGCCAACGTCCTATGGCTCGAGGGCTCCTTCGTGGAGACCCTGAATGGGTGGCAATCGGGGTGGTTTTACATCACCGAGCCGTGCAACCCCGAATGGGTCGCACCCCCTGAGTTTCGATCCAGACCCCCTACATGGCTCACCTCCCGGAAGGAGACGGGCCTGTCGTGGGGCAAGAAAGGAGAGCTGACCGGACTCCAAACATGCATCCAAACCCTGGTGGACAAGAAGCTCAAACTTGTCAACGTAATCCAGGTAATGCTCATCCGCCTGATCCTCCCGTGTCAACAACGGGCTTTCAACCTGTGGGAGTTCGATCCGGCGCGGCACCAGACTCTAAGCAGGCTCTTCGACACGACGTACGAAGATGCCTGGAAGGTGCTTTTCAAAGGCGCCGAAGCTCCCGCCTCCGCTACCGAGGATCGCGGATTCAGCGCGCAGCATCATGCTCTCGCGGTAAGCTGTTTTTTTCCTTTTACAGGATGCTAGTTTTTTATAGTTTGACTCCATGCGGGATCTAATCTCCCTTACCTTTGACAGGATTGGCAGGTGACGTCCGTACAGATCAACTGTCCGGCTCCTTTGCCCAAAGGCCCAGCGGACGCTCGCTTGGCGAAGCTGCTGGCTCCGGCACCTTATGTGGTGCCGGAGAAGAAGGCCGCAAAAAAGGCCGCGGGGACTCGAAAGAGTGCCCGACTCTTGGAGGCGTCAGATCCATCATCCGGTGGTTCCAAGGCGCATTCCTCTCGTGAAGACGAGGAGGAAGGAAAAGAGACCTCTCCCCCTCCAGCGGGAGGAGAGAATAAAAGGAAGGCCGCCCTCTCTGGGGAGGCCGGAGGATCCAAGAGGGGGAAAACCCTTCCTCCGGACTACTCCACCGACGCCGACGACTGCGAAGAGGAGTGGCAGCCCAGGGCCAAGCCCCTGGCAAAATCGTAAGTATCCGGATACCGGAGTAATTCATAGCATTCGTTTATTGCACAGCTTTCCCTTATGCCGAGATATGTTTATGCAGCCCACCCAAAGACCGGCTCGACACGTCGTCGAGCGGCTCACTGGATTCGTTGGATGCGAACTCGCTTCCGACGGCTTCCTCCCCCCGCCCTACAGATGACATCGAAGTGTTTTCCCGACAGGTCCCAAGCCGGGAGGTGGTGGTCCTGGAGGCGCCGCAAGGCGACCTCCCGGACTCCAGGAGTAACGGGGATGAAACCCCCCAGGGCTCCAAGTCCGGCTCCAGGCCGGACACCGCTCCGGAACCTTCAAAGGTTCCAGAGTCCGGCGGGGGACCTCCTTCCAAGAGGAGCAAGCCCACCATGCCGGTGGCCCCCGTCCAACCGGAGGCGCCGGACAATATGTTGGAGGCGCTCCAGGGCGCCTCCATCGATGAGGAGCACCGCGCTATTATGAGTGTGATGGTCCAGAAGGTTCAGTCTGCCAAGAGCGGACTGACTGAAGCTTGTACTAGCCTTTTGACAGGTTTTGAGGTAAGTAAATAATGTGTAAATAATATTAATGCATAGATAGTAGCCCCTGATGCTCTGTTGGGCGTTCGCGAAGAAAAGCCGAATAGAGGATCAAAAATTCGCAAGAGTCTAACAGAGGAGTCAATATGCGTATGCAGGCTTCTCTGCTGGCGTCCGCCGCGCTGACTGTGGAAGTGGACACGCTGAAGCAGAGCCTCGAGAAGTCCGAGCGAGAGCTCGGGCGTGCCAAGAAGCAGCTCGAGGAGAAGGAAGGTAAGGAATACCTTGTTTGAATATGTATAAAAAGGGTGCAATTGCAAAAATAACAGGATCAACATGGCTATTGTAGGGGCCACGTCTGAAGTGGCGACCCTTAAGCAAGCGCTGCTCGAGGCCGAGAAGAGTGCGGCCACGGAGCACACCGAGCGGGAGAAATATGAGGCCGAGGTTGGCAAGGTACGACAAGAGCTCCAGGCTCTCATGAAAAAGCATGAGAGTTTGGAGCTTGACTCAAAGACGCGAGCGTCCGAGCTCGCGGCGGCTATTGAAAATGCCAACTCTGCCAAGGCCGAATCCCAAAAGACCCTCCAGGAGTTGGATGAGGTGAAGAAGATAGCAGCGGGTAAGGCATTCTTTATGCAAAGCAAACACATAAACGTGAGTTACTTGTTACTTACCCGAATTCGGAGCTCTCCAGGAGTGTTCGCAGATCTTCCCCGAAGTGTATCCGACGCTGCCGCATTCTATAGAGCCGAGGAGGGCAGCTCGACCGAGAAGGTGTTCTGGTCTTAGTATGCTGAGGCCGGACACCCCGTACCCCTGAGCGACCAGCTGAAGCAGCTGGTCGAGCTCCACAAGGCGGCCGAACAGGCCATGAAGGGCCTCTTGGTCCGGCTGTGGCCTGGAGAGGCTTCGCCTGGGAGCTATTTCGGGCTGGTGCGGTGGCTGGTGGAGGCCTGTCCAAGGCTCGAAGTCATCAAGCGCTCCGTCTGCATTGAAGGTGCCCGTAGGGCCCTTGCCCATGCTAAGGTGCACTGGGGCAAGCTGGATGCTGAGAAGCTTGTGAAGGACGGGCCACCGCCGGGGAAGGAGCATCGCAAGCCCGAGAATTACTATAAGGATGTTCTGAAGGGTGCCCGCCTTGTGGCGGATGAATGTTCTAGGGATGTAATTTTTCAGTAAAACTCGCTCGTTTTTGTCCTGTGCGTTGAAAACTTGTTCATATGCGCTGAGCAATGCTGTATGAATTTAAAACATTACCTTCTGTGTGGATGTTTATCAATTCTGAGAGATGGCGAGTCGTCGGCTTCTGCCCCCGTGCCGCTAGTGCTGGGGTGTTCGGGGATAAACCTGAGCGCTCTTTTTCCCATGTTTGGGTCCTTCGAGGGAGGCGCTCAGCCCAACGAACAAGGCAATCAGACTATAACGCGTGAACACTCTCACTTAGCCATAGAATTCTATAATTTTAAATTTCGGCGAAGCCCCTAGTATTCGGAAGACCGAGTTCGGGGCGCTATCCACGCCTTGGCCGGACAGAGCCGACTCCTCGCCCTAAGCGGCATAAGTCTTTAGGGACTCGAAAAAACCTCTCGAACAGCGGCCAGCTCTCGCTTCATCCTGACAGTCAGTTTTAGCTTTTTCCGCTGACGTGCTCGGCCCAGCACAACTGGGGCACAATCGCAGTGGTTCTCCTAGTGCTACCTTAGCCGATATAGCAGAACGTAAGGCACCAAAACATAGGAGCCGGGCAAACCCAACTATTGACCCAAGACAAGATTCAGAGCCGATGCATATAATGCTATAAGTTCGAGGTGCCGCACTTGTGAAAGTGTTCGGACTTTTCACACCATATTGAGGGGTACTAAAGCCCCCGGCGTATTTTGGCCGTACCAAATTTTACGGGTGCAACATGTCGTTAAGGAACATATATTTATGAAAAAGTAATGCAAAAATAGACAAAAGCTGTGCATTGTTTATTAAAAATAGCTGCAATCAAAGCAGAACGATACAAATAATGCGATAAACGAAAAGTTGGACTATTTAACATGTCTGCTCCAGGGGCAAGCTGCGAAATAGTATGCGAAACAGGTATACTGCTCGTGATAGAGACCACCTGTGATTTCCGTAATGCGGCATGGTTTGTCTGCCTCCCTGGTTCTTGCATCGTTTGTGCGGCAATTGAACTGCTGAACAGGCCTTCCAAAGAATGGAGTCCTGAAAGTAAGAGAAAATTAAAAACTCGGCAGCACCTGGTGCGGTTTAAGCCGCGTGTCGGGCGTGCCGTGATGGTGCCCCTCCCCCTGTACCCATGGTATCTCTAGAGCGTAGTTATGTACGCGAAGTACTGGCGTTGCCTTTTTGCGAGGGTTGGGGTTGGGGCCGCATTGCTACGCCTGCTCGGATCGTGCCAGGCGGTCTTGTTGTAGGTTACTCCGGGTGCGCTTGACGGTGTCCGGTCGTTTAATGGCCGGACTAGAGAATTGCCTAGAGAGGCTGCTTTGTACTTCCGCTGCAAGGGCCGCTGTGTGCTCCTCCGTTCGGAGGGAGCGTTCGGTGTTTCCATTGACCGTGATTACTCCTTGAGGGCCTGACATCTTGAGCTTAAGGTATGCGTAGTGCGGGACCGCATTGAACTTGGCGAATGCAGTTCGTCCGAGTGGTGCATGATAGCCACTGCGGAATGGGACTATGTCGAAGATTAGCTCCTCGCTTCGGAAATTATCCGGAGATCTGAAGACCACTTCAAGTGTGACTGAGCCTGTACAGTTGGCTTCTACACCTGGTATTATGCCTTTAAAGGTCATTTTGGTGGGTTTAATCCTCGAGGGATCTATGCCCATTTTCCGCACTGTATCCTGGTAAAGCAGGTTCAGGCTGCTGCCGCCGTCCATAAGGACTCTAGTGATATAAAATCCGTCAATAATTGGGTCTAGAACCAATGCGGCGATTCCGCCATGACGGATGCTAGTGGGATGGTCCCTTCGGCCGAAGGTGATCGGGCAGGAGGACCATGGGTTGAACTTTGGGGCGACTGGCTCTACCGCATATATGTCCCTTAACGCGCGCTTCTGCTCCCTTTTGGGGATGTGGGTTGCGTATATCATATTCACCATCCGCACTTGTGGGGGAAAACCCTTATGTCCACTGTTGTTCGGCGGCCGGGGATCCTCGTCGTCATCACTATGTAGCCCCTTGTCTTCATTTTCGGCATTTAACTTGCCTGCCTGCTTGAACACCCAACAATCCCTGTTGGTGTGATTGGCCGGCTTTTCGGGGGTGCCATGTATCTGGCACAAGCGGTCGAGTATTCGGTCCAAATTGGATGGGCCCCTAGGATTCCTTTTGAATGGCTTTTTCCGCTGACCGGATTTAGAGCCTCTGAATCCGGCATTAACTGCCGTATCCTCAGCATTGTCGCCGTTAATACGGTGCTTCTGCTTGTTGCAACGCGACCTGCCGCTACTGTCCCTGGTGTCTGAATTACCAGGGTTCTTGGTCATATTGTTGCTACGAGCAAGCCAGCTGTCTTCTCCCGCGCAAAAGCAGGTCATGAGTGTCGTGAGTGCTGCCATAGATTTCGGCTTTTCCTGTCCTAGGTGCCGGGCAAACCACTCGTCATGGATATTGTGCTTGAAGGCTGCTAGGGCCTCTGTGTCCGGATAGTCAATTATTTGATTTTTCTTTGTTAGGAACCGTTTCCAGAATTGCCTGGCCGATTCTTCTGGCTGCTGAATTACGTGGCTTAGGTCATCGGCGTCTGGGGGTCGCACATGAGTGCCCTGGAAATTGTCGAGGAATGCGACTTCCAGGTCCTCCCAACAACTGATCGACCCTGTTGGCAGGCTGTTAAGCCACTGCCGAGCTGGTCCTTTAAGCTTGAGTGGGAGGTATTTGATGGCGTGGAAATCATCGCCGCGGGCCATGTGGATATGAAGGAGATAATACTCGATCCATACCGCGGGATCTGTTGTGCCATCATATGATTCAATGTTTACGGGTTTGAAACCCTCAGGGATTTTATGATCCATTATTTCGTCTGTGAAGCATAGTGGGTGTGCGGCGCCTCTGTACTGGGCTATATCACGACGTAGCTCCAATGAGCTTTTTCTATGGTGTTCGGCCCTGCCAAATTTGTGGCTGGCGTGACGGTTATCGTCTCGAGCCGTGGGGCGCCCGCGCGATCCGTAGATCGATCTTGTTTGCCTTGCCTTGTCCTCCAACATATCTCGTAAGTCCGGCGCATATTCCCGTGCCTTGGCACGGGGTGCGGCTTGAGTGGAGGGCCGAGAGGCCTCTCTGTCACGGCCACGAGGTGGGTGGTCGGCCGCATCAAGTGCTTCCTCCTCTAATCGGGGTAGCAACCTGCGCTTTGGGTAGCTCTTGGAGGGGCGTTCAAGTTTATGCTCTTCGGCCGCAAGGACTTCAGTCCATCTGTCAACTAGCAAATCTTGATCAGCTTTAAGTCGTTGCTGTTTTTTCTTGAGGCTTCTTGCCATGGCCATGAGCCTGCGTTGAAAATGCTCTTGTTCGACGGGATCCTCTGGCACGACGAATTCGTCGTCATCGAGGCTTGCCTCGTCTTCGGAGGGAGGCATATGATTATCGTCCTCGACCTCTCTGTCAGCCGCTCTCTCATGAGGGCTGGTTTCCTCATCCTCCTGTGCTAAATCTTGCTCAAGGGGATTTTCTTTGGCGCTTTCCGGAGTATTATTATCTCCCGTACTGGAATCGCCATGTTTGTTTTGGCGGGATTTTGAGCGGCGCCGCTGACGCTGGCGCTTAGGCTGTTTCTTGGAGGGGTCATCCTCCGCTGTTCCATCGCCATCTCCTTCTTTTGGGGTGTCCACCATGTATATGTCGTATGACGAGGTGGCTTTCCAGGGCCTAGTAGGCGCTGGTTCTTCATCATCTCCTTCATCGGCGTTCATACCGTCGATGTCTTCGGAGTCGAAGTCGAGCATGTCGGTTAAATCGTCGACAGTGGCTACAAAGTGGGTGGTGGGTGGGCTTTGAATTTCTTCATCGTCCGAATCCCAACCTTGCTGACCGTAGTCCAGCCAGGACTCTCCTGATAAAGAGAGAGACTTCAGTGTCTTCAGAATGTCGCCGAAAGGCGAGTGCTGAAAGATGTTTGCGGCAGTAAACTCCATGATCGGCGCCCAATCGGATTCGATCGGCAGGCGCGCGGAGGGTTCGGAGTCCGGAGAGGAATCCGGCTCCTTGGAGTCACGAGTCTCGCGGAGTGCGGGGCTGGTGTTCGGCTCAATCACCGTTGGGATCGCAGCCCCTGAGGCGGCGTCCAACCGCCCATCCTCGATCGGCGCAGTTGGCTCCGAATTAAGGGTCGAAGCCGATGCGGGTGCGGCCTCCAGGGCACTGTTCGGCGGCAGAGCTAGATCATGCTCGTCGGGACAGTGCGGCGCGCTCGGTAGTGGCTCGAATCCGTCGAAGATCAAGTCCCCACGGATGTCAGCCGTGTAGTTTAAACTTCCAAATCTGACCTGACGGCCAGGGGCGTAGCTTTCGATCTGCTCCAGATGGTCAAGTGAATTGGCCTGCAGTGCGAAGCCGCCGAAGATGAAGATCTGTCCGGGGAGGAAGGTCTCACCCTAGACTGCATCGCTATTGATGATCGTAGGAGCCATCGAGCCTAACGGCTACGACACAGAGGAACTCTCAATGAGAGCACCAATGGCGGTGTCAAAACCGGCGGATCTCGGGTAGGGGGTCCCGAACTATGTGTCTAGGCTGGATGGTAACAGGAGGCAAGGGACACGAAGTTTTACCCAGGTTCGGGCCCTCTCGATGGAGGTAAAACCCTACGTCCTACTTGATTAATATTGATGATATGGGTAGTACAAGAGTAGATCTACCATGAGATCGGAGAGGCTAAACCCTAGAAGCTAGCCTATGGTAAGATTGTTGATGTGTATGTTGTCCTACGGACTAAAACCCTCCAGTTTATATAGACACCGGAGAGGGTTAGGGTTATACAAAGTCGGTTACAATGGTAGGAGATCTGTATATCCATATCGCCAAGCTTTCCTTCCACGCCAAGGAAAGTCCTATCCGGACACGGGACGAAGTCTTCAATCTTGCATCTTCATAGTCCGGGAGTCCGGCTGAAGGTATAGTCCGGCCATTCGGACACCCCCTAATCCAGGATTCCCTCACCGGGCCTCACATGACCAATCGTTGTTTTAACTTTGACACATTCAGGGTCTGTATAAGATTGACTTGTCAAAAGTACGGCGAGTCATTCCAGTCAATCTGGGTGGAGTGTCTTACTTAAAAGGCAGGATAACCATGGTTTTTAGGTGAATACACCTGGCTTCCAAGCCTATTACAAGGGTCATAAAAACTCTTGTCCGTTGAACAAAGAGCTCCCAAGTAATATTTCATTCCAGGCATACAAGCCAGATGAATAGGGTAATCATAGCTATGCTCAATGAGCAGGAAGCCCCCAAGTATGTAGTAATCATGGCGTACAAGCCGGATCAAAAGGGTAATCATAGCTTATGCTCAATGAGCAGGAAGCCCCCAAGTGACCATATGAAGTGACAATAAAGGCTCATTATTCAAAAATGAAACGATAGAGGCCCTGAATTATCAAGGGTGCCGACTTTATTATATTCATCATAATATATACAATGCCAAGATATGTACATCACAAGATCAAGTGGCTCAGGTATAATAAGGCTAAAGATGAGCAATATTCCACGGCCGGCGGGTCTCCTCCTCCGATGTGCGTGACTCCTTGTGGTCTCGAACATCGATAAGGTAGTATGACCCATTGTTCAAATTTTCGCTAACCACAAATGGCCCTTCCCAAGGTGGGGATAGTTTATGCATATCAGTCTGATCCTGGATAAGCCGGAGCACCAAGTTGCCTTCTTGAAAGGTTCTGGTTTTAACCCGGCGGCTGTGATAACAACGTAAATCTTGCTGGTAAATCACCGAGCGAGCCGCCGCAAGGTCACGCTCCTCATCCAACAGGTCAAGTGCATCCTGACGTGCTTTTTCATTATCAGCTTCAACATAAGCCGCCACCTTGGGCGAGTCGTGACGTATGTCACTAGGGAGAATAGCTTCTGCTCCGTAAACCATGAATAAAGGCGTGTAACCCATAGATCTGTTGGGGTAGTATTTATACTCCGCAACACTGAGGGAAACTCTTCCACCCAACTACCCGACGTCCTCTGCAAAGGAACCATAAGCCGAGGTTTGATGCCTCTCAAAATATCTTGATTGGCTCTCTCAGCTTAACCATTGGACTAGGGGTGAGCTACTGATGATACATCAGTTATAATGTTGTGGCGAAAGCCAAAACGGAAAATCACCTTTTTGATGAATTGAACCACCGCCGCTGCGTCACACTTACTAACCGGCTCTGCTTCAACCCACTTTGTAAATTTATCCACTGCCACCAAAAGGTGGGTCTTTTTATCCTTGGACCTTTCAAAAGGCCCAACCATATCAAGCCCCCAGACTGCAAACGGCCAAGCAATTGGAATCATCCTCAAAAACCTATGCCTTTTCCACCCAAGTCAACTAAAAAGAATGATGATGAAGAATTTGAACGCTTTGCTGAAATGCTGAGGCCAGACTTTTTGCGTACTCGCTTGACTGATATCTTGAAAATGCCTCCATATGCAAAGTATACAAAAGACATCATCACAAATAAGGGAAAAATACCGGAAGCTAAAATATCCACTATGCTTGCTAACTACACTTTTAAAGATGGAGTACCTAAAAAACTTGGAGATTCGGGAATACCAACTATACCTTGCTCTATCAAAAAGTATTATGTGAAAATTGCTTTGTGTGATTTAGGAGCTGGAGTTAGTGTTATGCCTTTCTATTTATATAAAAGACTTGACTTGAGTAAACTAACACCTACTGAAATATCTTTGCAAATGGCTGACAAATCAACTGCCATACCTATCGGTATCTATGAGGATGTGCCCGTTGATGTTGCTAATGCTACTACTTTAACTGACTTTGTTATATTTGAGATGCCCGAGGACGACAATATGTCAATTATCCTTGGTAGACCCTTCTTGAATACTGCAAGGGCTATTATTGATTGCAATATAAGCAAGGTCACTTTTCATATTATTGGCAATGAGCATACGGTGCACTTTTCGAAGAAACAATTCCAAGTGAATGGTATTAATGTTATCAAAAAATCTCCGACAATCACTATTGGAAGTTTTCAAATACCTCTACCTACTGTCAAAAAGAAATATGAAATGCTTATTGTTGGGGAAATGCATATCCCCATTGAGTTAACTTAGTGATTTACGAAAGTTCTTCGGTTTCATGCTAATCAAAAGTGGTTGTTAATAAGACTTGATCAACCTTATTAATGGATCATTTTTGAACAGTATGAAGTTGATGAATTTAGTAAGCACTACCTTCTGTCCCTACTTTTTATTCTCTGTTTTTATTATTTAAATAAAATAAAATGCCATGTTTTGTCTGTTTTCTGAATTTCCCGTGCAATAAAAAATGACCCCAAAATAAAAGTTCTTAGAATGCCTTGAAAATTTTACACAATTTCTTCTGAATATTTGAGAATTTTTGGTGCAATAAACATCAGAGGGAGGCGCACCAGGTGGGAACAACCCACCTGGGCGTGCTAGCACCCCCAGGCGCTCCCTAGTGGGTTGTGGTCCCCACATGGCCCCCTCACTTACCTCTTCATCCCACATCATCACTTACCGCCACACAAAAATATCCATTGCTCTTTTTCTCCCGTGTTCTTGAGCTCAAACCCATGGATTTCGATCTCTTTGCTCAAAGCTCCGTTTCCGAAACTGTTTCGGGCGATTGTTGCTTGCTATCTGACTCCATCGTTTGTCCAGTTAGTTTTTTCTATAGTGGTTTATGTTTTGAATAGTTAGCTACTCTTGGTGCGGCTATAGATGTGCTTGCATGTTAAATTCTTAGTGTTATAAGTTGTTTGAATGCTTGTTTTGGCCTCTATGTATCCCTATGAGTAGTTTCTATCAATCTTATGAAGTTCTGTTGACAAATTTTTGTCACCCCAAAATTTTTATTTTTAGAAAATTGTACGTCGGCATGAATATCTTCAGGAAGTTTGGCTCTAGGAAGAACTCCAAGGGTGTTATTGGGGAGTCTTCTGACAATGATCTCACCCTCGGAGGTTGGCGGAGGTACGGCCGTGCGAATGGCCGCACACCCCGTTCCTGGAAGAAGCTGGAATTCTTGAGGAGTCCATTGATACGTCTCCAACGTATCTATAATTTTTGATTGTTCCATGCTATTATATTATCCATCTAGGATGTTTTATATGCATTTATATGCTATTTTCTATGATTTTTGGGACTAACCTATTAACCTAGAGCCCAATGCCAGTTTCTGTTATTTCCTTGTTTTTAAGTATCACAGAAAAGGAAAATCAAACGGAGTCCGATTGACCTGAAACTTCACGGAACTTATTTTTGGACCAGAAGAAGGCCATGGAGTAAAAGAGTTAGGCCAGAAGAGTCCCAGGCTACCCACGAGGGTGGGGGCGCGCCCACCCCCTGGGCGCGCCTCCCTACCTCGTGGACAGCCCGGAGACCCCCCTGACGTGTTCTCGACGCCAAAACCTCTTATCTATACAAAAACTTCCAGAAAGAAACCTAGATCGGGAGTTCCGCCGCCAGAAGCCTCCGTAGCCACCGAAAACCAATCTAGACCCGTTCCGGCACCCTGCCGGAGGGGGTAATCCCTCTCCGGTGGCCATCTTCATCATCCCGGCGCTCTCCATGATGAGGAGGGAGTAGTTCTCCCTCAGGGCTGAGGGTATGTACCAGTAGCTATGTGTTTGATCTCTCTCTCTCTCTCGTGTTCTTGATTCGGCACAATCTTGATGTATCGCGAGCTTTGCTATTATAGTTGGATCTTATGATGTTTCTCCCTCTCTACTCTCTTATAATGGTTGATTTTTCCCTTTGAAGTTATCTTATCCGATTGAGTCTTTAAGGATTTGAGAACAGTTGATGTATGTCTTGCATGTGCTTATCTGTGGTGACAATGGGATATCACGTGATCCACTTGATGTATGTTTTGGTGATCAACTTGCGAGTTCCGTGACCTCGTGAACTTATGCATATGGGTTGGCACATGTTTTCGTCTTGACTCTCCAGTAGAAACCTTGGGGCACTCTTTGAAGTTCTTTGTGTTGGTTGGATAGATGAATCTGAGATTGTGTGATGCATATCGTATAATCATACCCACGGATACTTGAGGTGACATTGGAGTATCTAGGTGACATTAGGGTTTTGGTTGATTTGTGTCTTAAGGTGTTATTCTAGTATGAACTCTATGATAGATTGAACGGAAAGAATAGCTTCGTGTTATTTTACTACGGATTCTTGAATAGATCGATGAGAAAGACTAACTTTGAGGTGGTTTCGTACCCTACAGTAATCTCTTCATTTGTTCTCCGCTATTAGTGACTTTAGAGTGACTCTTTGTTGCATGTTGAGGGATAGTTATATGATCCAATTATGTTATTATTGCTGAGAGAACTTGCACTAGTGAAAGTATGAACCCTAGGCCTTGTTTCAACGCATTGCAATACCGTTTTCGCTCACTTTTATCATTAGTTACCTTGTTGTTTTTATATTTTCAGATTACAAAATCCTATATCTACCATCCATATTGCACTTGTATCACCATCTCTTCGCCGAACTAGTGCACCTATACAATTTACCATTGTATTGGGTGTGTTGGGGACACAAGAGACTCTTTGTTATTTGGTTGCAGGGTTGTTTGAGAGATACCATCTTCATCCTACGCCTCCCACGGATTGATAAACATTAGGTCATCCACTTGAGGGAAATTTGCTATTGTCCTACAAACCGCTGCACTTGGAGGCCCAACAACGTCTACAAGAAGAAGGTTGTGTAGTAGACATCATTCATGCAATATGTTGCAAACGACAGCCTCACGGACTTCATCATAGATGAGTGTGATCAGCACCAAATCCTCACAAATATCTTTGTTCAGAGCTTTACTTTCCTGCCTAGGAATAATCCTCCCGAAGTGAGCTTCGATTTATAGGCTGAAAACCATCGGATACCACTTAATGAATTTTGTGATATATGCTTGATCCCCTCTGATGGGAGCTTAGCCGAGCCTAGGCCGGCTGGGTTTGAGGATTTTTATCGCACTTTGACAGTGGGAGATGAGAGAGGGGTGTCAGCCACCACGGCTGCTAGCATACACTTTCCTGCCATACACTATTTTTGTAGGATCGAAAGTATGTCTAGAGGGGGTGATTAGACTACTTGACCAAATAAAAATCTAGCCTTTTCCCAATTTTAAGTCTTGGCAGATTTTAGCAACTTAGCACAAGTCAAGCAGTCAACCTACACATGCATGTCTAAGAGTATAGCAGCGGAATGTAAAAACATTTGCATATGAAGGTAAAGGGAGGAGTTTGGAGGGAGCAAACGCAATGTAGACACAAAGATTTTTGGCGTGGTTCCGATAGGTGGTGCTATCGTACATCCACGTTGATGGAGACTTCAAGCCACGAAGGGTAACGGTTGCGCGAGTCCACGGAGGGCTCCACCCACGAAGGGTCCAAGAAGAAGCAACCTTGTCTATCCCACCGTGGCCATCGCCCATGAAGGACTTGCCTCACAAGGGTAGATCTTCACGAAGTAGGCGATCTCCTTACCCGTACAAACTCCTTGGTTCAACTCCACAATCTTGACAAAGGCTCCCAAGTGACACCTAACCAATCTAGGAGACACCACTCTCCAAAAGGTAATAGATGGTGTGTTGATGATGAACTCCTTGCTCTTGTGCTTCAAATGATAGTCTCCCCAACACTGAACTCTCTCTCACAGATTTGAATTTGGTGGAAAGATGATTTGAGTGGAAAGCAACTTGGGGAGGGCTAGAGATCAAGATTCATATGGTTGGAATGGAATATCTTGGTCTCAACACATGAGTAGGTGGTTCTCTCTCAAAAAATGTATGCTAGAAGTGTAGGCACGTTCTGATGGCTCTCTCCACTAATGAAGAGTGGGTGGAGGGGTATATATAGCCCCCGCACAAAATCTAACCGTTACACACAATTCACCAAACTCGGTGGGACCGAATCAGAAAACTCGGTCAGACCGATTCAGTTCAAAATGTGAACGTTAGGCTTTTCGGTGGGACCGACATGTCAACTCGGTGGGACCGAGTCCATTAGGGTTAGGGCATAACGTAATCTCGGTGAGACCGATTACACAAACTCGGTAGGACCGACTTTGGTAATAAGCTAACCAGAGAGTTGGTCAGGCAAACTCGGTGGGACCGATTCGCTCATTTCGGTGAGTCCGAAGCGTTACGACAGGGAAACAGAGAGTTTGCATTGCGAACTAGGTGGGACCGATCGCTCATCTCGGTTGGGCCGAAATGTTACGAAGGGAAAGAGAGAGTCTGCAATCCCATCTCGGTTAGACCGAGATCCCTATCGGTGAGACCGAAGTGACTAGGGTTTCTGGCAGTGGCTATGTCAAGTGAACTCGGTGGCACTGGATAGAACATTTCGGTGGGGCCGAGTTTGACTTTTGGTTTGGGAGATATGTGGAAATGAGAAAGTTGTTGAGGGCTTTTAGAGCATATCACTAAGCATTTTGAGCAAGCAAGCCATTAAGCAACACCTCATCCCCTTTTAATAGTATTGGCTTTTCCTATGGACTCAATGTGATCTTGGATCACTAAAATGAAAATGTAGACTCTTGAGCTTGAGCCAATGTGTGTCCTTAGTATTTTAAGGGGTCCACATTCGTAATCCATGCCATGACAATCATTGAACTCTCTGAAATGATCATCTCAAAATAGTATTAGTTCAATGAGCTATATGTTGTTAGTAATTACCAAAACCACTTAGGGATAGTTGCACTTTCAATCTCCACCTTTTTGGTAATTGATGACAACATATAGATGAAAGCTTCGACAAATGATAATAAGATTTAAATAAATTGTTGCTTTGAGAAGTATGTGATAAGCAAGAGCTCCCCCTAAATTTGTGCATTATTTAAAATTTGCTTTTGAATGCAAATGCACAATCGATTAGGATCATGGGTTACTCTTCCATGTCACATACATCTTGGTGGAGCGCTCAAAATGATAGGAATTAAAAGATGCACTCATCACCAAGAGAAGTGAATGACCATATAGGGATATAAAAGATAATATCATCCAAGCAAACATTAAGGTATGGTATGATCAAACACATGATCATATAAGTATCTCACACACAGACATAAAAAGTATCAACCGAGCACACACAAAAGTTCAACCAAATAGCAAGAGAGACAAAGAAGCAAAACACTCTCTCTCGAAGCCTATGATCTATACATTTCTCCCCCTGTGGCAACAAGTTACCAAAAGCTTGAAAATGCATAGTGCTATGCGTCTCTCAGGCTTGGTCTTCGGGAGGTGGTGTATAGAGAACTCCAAGGATGAAGGCATCAGTAGATGTTGTTGGAGCTAGTGGAGTAGTTGCTGGAGGTCGCACTAAATCTGTTGTTGCTGGTGTAAATGAAGTAGCTCTTGTATCTGGCACTGACACTGCATATGACCTCAGACCTCTTGGCACCCGCTGAAAAGCATCCGTAGTTGCCTTCCCTTTCTTTTCCTATGCTTCCTCCTGGAGTTGCTCGACTGCAGTCTGTATCTCAGTCACTTTCAGATCAAGATCATAAAATTTGGTCTCAATGATCCTCTCCAAGCTCTCCTAATTCTGAGCTAGGGTGGCCAAGCCCTTCTCAATCCTCAAATTTTCCTGAATCAGATAAGCTAGATGATCTTGTTTGCTCTTTAAGAACACTTGATATGCCTCCTCAACACTTGGCATCCTTGCATCCTTTTCTGCCTTTGCTTTTGCTCTCTTCTCTTGTGCTTGCACTGATGAAGGATCATCCTCATTCATCACAACTGTATTTTCCTCAAATTCTGGGTGCAAAGGTAAATGCTCCTTGTCCAACAAGTAAGTTCCTATGCCCATCTTTGAGTTGATGAGCACCTGAATGTGTGGAGCATACCCACAAGATCTTTTCTGATCTGTAGCAGTCCTCTTGATTGTCTCAACAATCAGACTCATGACCTTGAATTTTTGCGGAACATCAATATCTGCAGCAAGTTGATTGAATGGCCTCTGATCATCTTGTGATCTCCAGATTTGGGTAACAGAGTATGCCTCAAGATTGTGTTGATTGTAGGCAGACCAGACAACAAACAATGCACATATCCAAGCTTGTGTGTCTCCAAAGCTTTGTGTGTGATCTCCTTGCACATGTTTGCCATAGAGTTGTGGTCTTTCTTCTTTTTGGCATACACATCCAAATCATCCTCATGCTCTTACAGGGCATTGATCAACTTGGCCCACTCATCAACAATTGATTGGTACCTTGTACCCTCAGACATCCACACAATTCTACCATCTCGATAGAAATGAGCTGTAGAATAGAACTGCATAATGAGCTCATCATTGTATTTGGTAAGCTTCTGTCCCACAAACTCATCAACTTGATACGTCCATTTTGCATCATGCTTTTATATCGATATTTATCGCATTATGGGCTGTTATTACACATTATGTCACAATACTTATGCCTATTCTCTCTTATTTTACAAGGTTTACATGAAGAGGGGGAATGCCGGCAGCTAGAATTCTGGGCTGGAAAAGGAGCAAATATTAGAGACCTATTCTACACAGCTCCAAAAGTCCTGAAACTTCACAGAAGTTACTTTCAGAACATATAAAAAATACTGAGCGAAGAAGACACCAGAGGGGGGCCACCCACCAGCCACGAGGGTGCACTACTAGGAAAAAGGCTATTAGCAACGCAGGTAAATTGGCTACTAGTAGCGCGGGTACCCGCGCTACAGCTAATAGTTAGTAGTAGCGCGGGGTAAACCCGCGCTACTATTAACATTTTACTAGTAGCGCGGATGTCACCCGCGCTACTACTAACAGAATAGTAGTAGCGCGTCTATAGTACCACACGCTACTAGTATCCTGAATACTAGTAGCGCTCCATTTCACCCCCACGCTACTACTAACTAATTAGGAATTAAAAAAATAAAATCCATCAGTTCCATTTTATGCATACAATTCTAACAACTAAAACAAGCCCAGATTTGTAATAAACCAGCAGCATTACACATCATTCCAAATCGAAAATTTATAGTAAACCAGGAGCATTAGAGCATATCCATACATCTACACTTATTGCCTAGTCACTTATTCCCAGCTAGTACAAACATAGTTGAAAGCAAATAAAAATGCATAAAAACACCAAACAGTGGCATTCTATCCCTCCAAATGATTTGCTCCCTCTCCATCCTTGCAATCATCTTCTTCTCCCTTATGTGCTTCTCCCATTTATGAATCCAAGATTTCTGTAAAGAGCAAAGAACAAATAAAATTAAATTTCAGCAGACATATATTTCCTTGCATGTTGTGATGTACAGTAGCTACGGGAATAAATATATGAAAAAAGTGAGTGATTTCTATTAACAAGAGATCGCCTATGTAATAGCTACAAACAAATAAAATTAACGTCTAGATAATATATATTGCCAACCAAGCCTAGATGAACTATATATTGCCAGGTAATAGGACATATCTAATTTTCACATTAATTGCCTTTAGTTTTCTTCAAAACTAAATATACTTAAACTTAGATCATTTCATATAGATGTTCAAAGGATAATACGGCTAAAAGAATCCAATTTTTTTGTTTTTTTGAAGTAGTTTAAAAGGAAAGCATTAACACATAATAGAAATGATTATCTGCCATAGGGTGATGCTGGACAGCTAAAAAGCTCACAACCTATCAGATCAATTGCTCGATAGGACAGCACAAATCTTATAGGATGATTTTCCAAAACGAAAGCAGACCAACAAGGACAAACAACGGCCCATCAGACCACTTGCTGTGAACTATAAGAACATTATTTCACCTCCTCATATGGTACTACTAGACTCGCAATGAACATCGACACTGAATTAAGTTGCAGTCCCCCCTCAACAAGTGTGAGTTGTAATTAATTGACTACAGCAACATTGGTAGTCTCAACAAAATAAAACAGCAGCACTAGTAGCAACACTATCAACGCCATCCCTTCAAGCAGAATAAGTAGGAAAACACCGTGATCCCTAAAGGAGAACTTCCCATATCGTTCGTGTTCAACAACTAATTCTATGTGTTTCATTGGTAGTCAAATACTGTATTATATTTTTATTCTATCTGTATATACCAGGATAGTAGGGTTACCTTTGCTTCCTTAACAGGAATGTGCAAGGAAAGAAGTGAAGATGTTGCGTCTGCATTCAGTAAATGAGATAAAAGTTGAGACTCTTGATAGCCAATATCCATTCTTACTTGTAATATTACAGATAGAGAACTGACAAATGATCTTCATATTAAGCAGATACCACTTTCTAAGGTGCAAACATCTAAGGAAACTTAGTTGGTGCTAATCGTGGAAGCGATCAACAACTGTTTATCTTCCTACATCAATTTGGACAATTAACAGTAAGCAAAGATAGCATTATAATCCCAGCCAACTACGTATATAACTAGAAAAAATGATGAAAACAAGAAGACTGTCCAACCAATTGACTACAATTATTGAGGATCTGCATGGAGAGTGCTAGTATTAAAATTGGGCTTGCAATCTAGGCTCGATCGAAACTGAAACTGAAATCGGCCTTGCAATCTAGCCTCCTCCACCTTCCATAGCGGTGGAGCAAACTGAAACTAAAATTGGTCTTGCAATCTACTACAAACCCTCTACAAAATTCGTATTGAAACTTTTTTTAAAACAGCCTCTACAAGGCCGTAAACTGGCATACGAAAACAATGCGCTCAGGATCCTAACTTTCGGGACAGCAAACTAAAACGATGGCTGCTCTCAAACCATACATCCAAACGACGCAAATAAATACTCTACGGAAAGCTTGGAACTTTCTTTACAACTTTCATATAGAGGCAACTCGAAATTCTGAGAATAACTAACTCATTTTTCACCTAGAAGCTGGCTGTCTAGATTTGACAGTGCAGTTTTTAACTGAACCAGATTCAGTTTACAGCCAGAGATACCCAACGCTCTAGATTTTTGCTAGAAGGCAATCAACACCTTGCAACATCATGGATGGGCTATATCCCTAACTAATTTGGCTAAGCAAAGGAACTAACATAGAGAAGGTCTGACCAGGCACCAAAACCAAATAAGTATAAGCACTGAAATCACCAATGAATTTGCAAATTGGTTCAGGAATCCATCTCCAATTATCAAATCTAATTCTAATCTATGAGCTGCTGCCACAGATCCCTTGTTCTTACCTAGCCAGCACCATAGAGAAGAGGGCTAATCCGAATGAGGTTAGCTGTTGCATTAAAGCGATGCATCCATAAATTCAATCTAAGAATGTTACAACTTGCATCATCATCATGGCCAAATGATAGAGAAGTGAGATGGATCCATACTCTTGGTCTGGGGAGTCCCACTGACCACCCATGTGTTTGCGGCGATGGACGCTTGCACTGCATCGACAGACCCAAGCATTTATAAGCAACTAAAGCATGGTGCAAATAAAATCGTCTGATCCAAGCATTAACACAAGTTACTCTTGTTACTATAGTTCAGTTCAGTACTATATGGGTTCAGTACCATGCCTACAATCAGACGCAAGCTTCAGTGCAGTCAAAGTATAATTACAAAGAGGAGCAAGAATCAAACTTTTTATACTCGTGGGCTTGTGGCACAAGCTTTAGTTCAGTAAAGAGCATAACACAAGCTACACTACAGAGTACAAAGTATAAACACAAGCTTCAGTACAGTGCAGAGGACAACACCAACTAAAATTTACAAAGAGAAGAAAAATTGAAACTATATTGTACTCCCTACATGTTTTCCATCTCTACATAAGCTGCAAAGGACAACACCAACTACACTTTACACTCTGCAAAAGTATTTTTATTTTGGTCAGTTCGTTCGCATAAATACTTCTCTTTCTCTATCAAAGGGGAGGCACAAGCACAGCCAGCCCCCAAATGCTCTTTTCTTTAATTTCCGCCCTAAAACTTTCTTTCTGTATCACAGGATTAATTTCTGGACCAGTCTACTAAACAAATTTTTTTTCTAGATGTCTACTGCAGTTTATGAAGAAACAATAATGGGTTCAGGGGAGGCACAACCGCACAAGCACAACCTGCGCCCAAATGCTCTATTCTTTAATTCTCCCCCCTAAAAATTCCCACCCATGGGTTAGCATCAAGATATACCTTCTAATCCAGTCGGTCGCCTTTGGATTAGGATTTATCGCGGACTCCCCCCGCTGGAGCGCTCTCGGCAATGCACTGAAGTACTGAATTTACGAGGCCTCTGAAGTACTGAACCAACTCCAACTTACTTCATGCCAAGAAAAATTTACAGTACCTTATCCTATCTTGGCGAGCTGCGCACTGTCGACGGTGAAGGGCAGGTTGCTGACGAAGACCTTGAGGTCCTCGGAGTACTCGGTCGCGGAGTCGCCTCCGCCCTCGCTCTGCTCTCCCTCGGCGTCCTCCGTCTCGAACTCGGATGACACGGCCACGGCCACGGGCAGCAGGAGCCGCCTCCGCGGCGCCAGCAGCACCGACATGGCGCGCAGCGGGCCGCAGGTGAAGGAGGCGGCGGCGGCAGGCCTGGCGGCGGAGGGGAGCGGGATGAAGTGGTGCGAGAGCACGGTGGAGAAGAGGGTGGCCGTGTAGGAACTGGGCAGGGGGGTTGCGCGCGGACGGTGCTCGCCGGAACCGGCCGGCGTGGGTGGTGGCGGCGGCGAGGAGATCGTGGGGAGAGGAGCCGGTGTGGGGTGGACCGAGGAACAGGTGAGTTCGTGAGAGAGTTTTTTAGGGATTATATATATAGAGAGAGAGTGGTGGGGTGGGAGTGGATCGGGCCGGCGTGGAAACGCTTAGTAATAGCGTGGGGTCTTACCAGCGCTACAGCTACTTACGTAGTAGTAGCGCATGTTTTATACCACTCGCTACTATTATGGCCTGTCCCGGAGGCACCACTTAGTAGCAGCGTGGATTTATACCCCTCGCTACTACTATGAACTTAGTAGTAGTGCGGTTTTTATACCCCTCGCTACTACTAATTAGCAGTAGCACCCCCTTTTAGACCGCGCTACTCATAAACTTCTATGTATAAGGTTTTCCCTAGTATTGGTGGGAGGCGCGCCCTACCCCCTGGGCGCGCCCCCCTGCCTCGTGGGCCCCCTGGTGGCCCTCCGGTGCGCATCTTCTGCTATATGAAGTCTTTCGTCTGAGAAAAATCAGAAGCAAGCTTACGGGACGAAACTCCGCCGCCATGAGGCAGAACCTTGGCGGAACCAATCTAGGGCTCCGGCGGAACTGTTCTGCCGGGGAAACTTCCCTCCGGGAGGGGGAAATCATCACCATCGTCATCACCAACGATCCTCTCATCAGGAGGGGGTCAATCTCCACCAACATCTTCACCAGCACCATCTCATCTCAAACCCTAGTTCATCTCCTGTATCCAATCTTTGTATCCAAACCTCGGATTGGTACCTGTGGGTTGCTAGTAGTGTTGATTACTCCTTGTAGTTGATGCTAGTTAGTTTACTTGGTGGAAGATCATATCTTCAGATCCATTATGCATATTAATACTCCTATGATTATGAACATGAATATGCTTTGTGAGTAGTTACGTTTGTTCCTGAGGACATGGGAGAAGTCTTGCTATTAGTAGTCATGTGAATTTGATATTCGTTCGATATTTTGATAAGATGTATGTTGTCATCCCTCTAGTGGTGTCATGTGAATGTCGACTGCATGACACTTCACCATTGTTTGGGCCTAGAGGGAGGCATTGGGAAGTAATAAGTAGATGATGGGTTGCTAGAGTGACAGAAGCTTAAACCCTAGTTTATGCGTTGCTTCGTAAGGGGCTGATTTGGATCCATATGTTTCATGCTATGGTTAGGTTTAGCTTAATACTTATGTTGTAGTTGAGGATGCTTGCAATAGGGGTTAATCATAAGTGGGATACTTGTCCAAGTAAGGGCAGTACCCAAGCACCGGTCCACCCACATATCAAATTATCAAAGTACCGAACGTGAATCATATGAGCATGATGAAAACTAGCTTGACGATAATTCCCATGTGTCCTCGGGAGCGCTTTCCTCTATATAAGAGTTTGTCCAGGCTTGTCCTTTGCTACAAAAAGGATTGGGCCACCTTGCTGCACCTTATTTGCTTTATTTACTTGTTGCTCGTTACCAACTACCTTATCACAAAACTATCTGTTACTGATAATTTTAGTGCTTGCAGAGAACACCTTGCTGAAAACCGCTTATCATTTCCTTCTGCTCCTCGTTGGGTTCAACACTCTTACTTATCAAAAGGACTACGATAGATCCCCTTTACTCGTGGGTCATCAAGACTCTTTTCTGGCTCCGTTGCCGGGGAGTGAAGCGCCTTTGGTAGGTGGAATTTGGTAAGAAAAAATTTATATAGTGTGGTGAAATTTACTGTCACTTGTTACTATGGAAAGTAATCCTTTGAGGGGCTTCTTCGGGGTATCTTCACCCCGACCGGAAAAGCAAATAGTTGCTCCTCAACCTACTGAAAATGTTTACTTTGAAATTCCTTCAGGTATGATAGAGAAACTGCTGGCTAATCCTTTTGTAGGAGATGTAACATTACATCCCGATTTACACTTAATCTATGTAGATGAAGTTTGTGGATTATTTAAGCTTGCAGGTATGCCCGATGATGTTATCAAGATGAAGGTCTTCCGTTTATCTTTGAAGGGAGATGCATTGACATGGTATAGGCTATGTGATGATATGGGATCATGGGACTATAAGCGATTAAAATTGGAATTCCATCAGAAGTTTTATCCTATGCATCTTGTTCATCATGATCGTAATTATATATATAATTTTTGGCCTCGCGAAGGAGAAAGCATCGCTCAAGCTTGGGGGAGGCTTAATTCAATGTTATATTCATGCCCCAATCATGAGCTCTCAAGAGAAATGATTATTGAAAAAATTTATGCTCGGCTTTCTGACAACAATCGCTCCATGCTCGATACTTCTTGTAGTGGTTCCTTTATGATGAAGACTATTGAATTCAAATGGAATTTATTGGAGAGAATTAAATGCAAGTCTGAAGATTGGGATCTCGACAAAGGTAAGGAGTAAGGTATAACACCAAAGTTTGATTGTGTTAAATCTTTTATGGATACCGATGTTTTCCATAAATTCAGCACTAAATATGGACTTGACTCTGAGATAGTAGCTTCTTTCTGTGAATCCTTTGCTACTCATGTTGATCTCCCTAAGGAGAAGTGGTTTAAATATCATCCTTCCATAGAAGTAAAAGTAGTTGAACCTATTAAAGTTGAAGAAAAGACTATCACTTATAATGATCCTATTGTTCCCACTGCTTATGTTGAGAAACCACCTTTCCCTGTTAGAATAAAGGATCATGCTAAAGCTTCAACTGCGGTTCATAAAAGTAATATTAGAACGTATACACCTCCTGAGCAAGTTAAAGTTGAACCTAATATTGCTATTGTTAAAGATCTCTTGGCTGATAATATCGATGGACATGTTATTTATTTCTGTGATGAAACTGCTAGAATTGCTAATCCTGGTGCTAAAGATAAACATAGACCTGTTGTAGGCATGCCTATTATTTCTGTTAAAATAGCAGATCATTGTTATCATGGCTTGTGTGATATGGTGCTAGTGCTAGTGCAATACCAATTTCTCTATATCAAGAAATTATGCATGATATTGCACCCGCTGAGTTAGAAGAAATTGATGTCACCATTAAGCTCGCCAATAGAGATACTATTTCACCAATTGGGATTGTTAGAGATGTTGAAGTCTTGTGTGGGAAGGCTAAATATCCTGCTGATTTTCTTGTTCTTGGTTCCCCGCAAGATAGCTTTTGTCCCATTATATTTGGTAGACCCTTCTTGAATACTGTTAATGCTAAGATAGATTGCGAAAAGGATGTTGTTACTATTGGTTTGGATGATATGTCTCATGACTTTAATTTTTCTAAATTTCGTAGACAACCCCGTGATGAAGAATTGCCTAGTAAAGATGAAATTATTGGTCTTGCTTCTAATGTTGTGCCTCCTAATGATCCTTTAGAACAATATTTGCTAGACCATGAGAATGATATGTTTAAAATGAAAGAAGGGAAATAGATGAAGTATTCTTTAAACAAGGACCCATTCTGAAACACAATCTGCGTGTTGAAATCCTAGGGGATCCTCCTCCACCCAAGGGTGATCCCGTGTTTGAGCTTAAACCATTGCCTGATACTCTTAAATATGCTTATCTTGATGAAAATAAGATATATCCTGTTATTATTAGTGCTAACCTTTCAGAGAAGGAGGAAGAAAAAATATTGAAAACTCTGAAGAAGCACCGTGCCGCTATTGGATATACTCTTGATGATCTTAAGGGCATTAGTCCCACTCTATGTCAACACAAAATAAACTTAGAGAAAGACACCAAACCAGTTATTGATCACCAACAACGGCTGAATCCTAAGATGAAAGAAGTGGTAAGAAAAGAAATACTAAAGCTCCTTGAGGCAGGTATAATTTATCCCGTTGCTGATAGTCAGTGGGTAAGTCCTGTCCATTGTGTCTCTAAGAAGGGAGGTATCACTGTCGTTCCTAATGATAAAGATGAATTGATCCCACAAAGAATTATTACAGGTTATAGGATGGTAATTGATTTCCGCAAATTAAATAAGGCTACTAAGAAAGATCATTACCCCTTACCTTTTATTGATCAAATGCTAGAAAGATTATCCAAACATACACATTTTTGCTTTCTAGATGGTTACTCTGGTTTCTGTCAAATACATGTGTCAGCTGATGATCAAGCAAAGACCACTTTTACTTGCCCTTTCGGTACTTTTGCTTATAGACGTATGCCTTTTGGTTTATGTAATGCACCTCCTACCTTTCAAAGATGCATGATGGCTATATTTTCTGACTTTTGTGAAAATATATGTGAGGTTTTCATGGACAATTTCTCCGTTTATGGATCCTCTTTTGATGATTGCTTGAGCGACCTTGATCGAGTTTTGCAGAGATGTGAAGAAACTAATCTTGTTCTGAATTGGGAGAAATGCCACTTTATGGTAAATGAAGGTATTGTCTTGGGGCATAAAATTTCTGAAAGAGGCATCAAAGTTGATAAAGCTATAGTTGATGCTATTGAAAAGATGCCATGTCCCAAGGACATTAAAGGTATAAGAAGCTTCCTCGGTCACGCCGGTTTTTATAGGAGGTTCATTAAGGACTTCTAAGAAATTTCTCGACGTCTGACTAATCTCTTACAAAAAGATATACCTTTTGTCTTCGATGATGATTGTGTAGAAGCATTTGAAATACTTAAGAAAGCATTAATTTCTGCACCTATTGTTCAGCCACCTGATTGGAATTTACCCTTTGAAATTATGTGTGATGCAAGTCATTATGTTGTAGGTGCTGTTCTAGGCAAAGAGTTGATAAGAAATTAAATGTTATTCAATATGCTAGTAAAACTCTAGACAATGCCCAAAGAAATTATGCTACTACTGAAAAGGAATTCTTAGCAGTTGTTTTGCTTGTGATAAGTTCAGACCTTATATTGTTGATTCTAAAGTAACTATTCACACTAATCAAGCTACTATTAAATATCTTATGGAAAAGAAAGATGCTAAACCTAGACTAATTAGATGGGTTCTCTTGCTACAAGAATTTGATTTGCATATTATTGATAGAAAGGGAGTTGAGAACCCCGTTGCACAAAACTTGTCTAGGTTAGAGAATGTTCTTGATGACCCACTATCTATTGATGATAACTTTCCTGATAAACAATTAAATGTCATAAATGCTTCTCGAACTGCTCCATGGTATGCTGATTATGCTAATTATATTGTTGCTAAATTTATACCACCTAGTTTCACATACCAGCAAAAGAAAAAGTTCTTCTATGATTTGAGACATTACTTTTGGGATGACCCACACCTTTATAAAGAAGGAGTAGATGGTGTTATTAGACATTGTGTACCTGAGCATGAACAGGAACAGATCCTACGCAAGTGTCACTCCGAAGCTTATGGAGGACACCACGCTGGAGATAGAACTGCGCATAAGGTATTGCAATCTGGTTTTTATTGGCCTACTCTCTTCAAAGATGCCCGTAAGTTTGTCCTATCTTGTGATGAATGTCAAAGAATTGGTAACATTAGTAGACGTCAAGAAATGCCTATGAATTATTCACTTGTTATTGAACCATTTGATGTTTTGGGCTTTGATTACATGGGACCTTTTCCTTCCTCTAATGGGTATACACATATTTTAGTTGCTGTTGATTACGTTACTAAGTGGGTAGAAGCTATTACAACTAGTAGTGCTGATCATAACACCTCTATTAAGATGCTTAAAGAAGTTATTTTTCCTAGGTTTGGAGTCCCTAGATATTTAATGACTGATGGTGGTTCACATTTCATTCATGGTGCTTTTCGTAAGATGCTTGCTAAGTAAGACGTTAATCATAGAATTGCATCTCCATATCACCCACAGTCTAGTGGTCAAGTAGAATTGAGTAATAGAGAGCTTAAATTAATTTTGCAAAAGACTGTTAATAGATCTAGAAAGAATTGGTCCAAGACACTTGATGATGCATTATGGGCTTATAGAACTGCATATTAAAACCCTATGGGTATGTCTCCGTATAAAATAGTTTATGGTAAAGCATGTCACTTACCTCTCGAATTAGAACATAAGGCATATTGGGCCATTAAAGAGCTCAATTATGATTTCAAACTTGCCGGTGAGAAGAGGTTATTTGACATTAACTCACTTGATGAATGGAGAACCCAAGCCTATGAGAATGCCAAACTATATAAAGAAAAAGTTAAAAGATGGCATGGCAAAAGGATACAAAAGCGTGAGTTTAATGTAGGTGATTATGTATTGCTATACAACTCTCGTTTAAGATTTTTTGCAGGCACACTCCTCTCTAAATGGGAAGGTCCTTACGTCATCAAGGAGGTCTATCGTTCCGGTGCCATAAAATCAACAACTTCGAGGGCACAAATCCGAAGGTGGTGAACGGTCAAAGAATCAAACTTTATATCTCAGGTAATCCTATAAATGTTGAAACTAATATTGTTGAAACCGTAACCCCGGAGGAATACATAAGGGACACTTTCCAGAATGTTTCAGACTCGGAAAAGGAATGAGTATGTGGTACGGTAAGTAAACCGACTCCAAAACAGTTCTAATGGCATTTTTTCTCCATTTTGGAATATTTAGAAAAATAGGAAAATAAGAAGCACTCCGGGAAGGACACGAGGCTACCACGAGGGTGGGAGGCGCGCCCTACCCCCATGGGAGCGCCCCTGCCTCTTGGGCACCTCGTGTGCTCTCCAGACTCCATTTTCTTGCAAGAGTCTTGGTCGGTAAAAAAATCATTATATAATCTCCCGAAGGTTTTGACTCCTGTATCACGCAAATATCCTCTATTTTCGTTTCGAGTTGTTTTTCTGACAGATCTAGATCACCATGACATCTCCAAGCGCCCCCAAGGACAAGTTCTTCGAGAAGGTCATCAACCCCTACCTCGTAGAAGTGCTGCAACACCCTCAAACCATTGAGATGCGTGATGGGTTGTTGCACATCCGCGATGTTGAGGGACCAAGGAGGACAGGAAGCATGGAGACGAGGCTCGAAGCAACGGAGCAACAAGTTTTCAAGTGCCAGGGGATGGTGGAACGCGGACTCAACGCCAACCACATGATGATCGCGGAGTTCACCAACAACCACAAGCTGGATGCCAAGAACATTGGGGAGACCATCTTCAAGCTTCACGAGAAGATCGAGCACCTCCAAGCCCAAATCTATGACCTACAAATACAAAACTATGAGTATGAATATAGATTCAAGAGGATGAGTTTGGCTGCAGATTTGAGGATTCTGGAGACTCGATCGCCTGTGACGCCCGGATAGTTACGCTATAGTAATCACGTGTTAATGATGCCAAGCCATCAAAGTTACTGTCGTTAATCTCGCGTTAGTTCAGAACCGATCCAAATTCAAATTCGAAAGAAAGGCAAACAACAAAACTTTTGAAACATTAAAACCAAAATGTTCGGTTTGTGGCAAATAATCCTTACTAAATATTTGTGAAGGAACCACACTTTTATTATGTGTTTTAATGCACTAAAATGATTTAAATATTAGCAAACCTGATTATTTAAATGCCTTTACAGATTGATAAAATATCAAACCAAATTAATTGGGGTCTAGACTTTTGTGGCGGTGGACTAAATCGAAATGTTCAAATTAGATGCAAAGTATATATTTTTACAGAACCTAAAATAATAGGAAACAAAAATAAAACAGAAAAGAAAAGAGGAAATAAAAAATAAAGAAAAACAAAAAAAACAAAATCAAAAACAAAGGGGACACCCCCGGCCAACTGGGCCAACAGGCCCAGCTAGCCACCCACGCGACCCAGCCGGCCCAACCCGGTGGTATAACCCCCCACGCACCTGAAACCCTAGCCCGATCCCTTCCCCACTTCCCCCCTCTCGGTCCACTCCCCCCACGACCTCCTCTGCCCTCGATCTGGATCGAGGAAAGCAGAGGCCCGACCACGCCACCGTCCCGGATCGCCGTCGCCGTTGCCTTCTCGCCGCCCCCGACGTCGGCGCCGCCCCCCCCCATGTCGCCCGCCTCGCTGGACGCCCCCGCCGCCTCGACGCCACGCCCCTGCCTCGACATGGACGACCCCGTCGTCGTCCACCCGTCGCCTCGCCGGCGCCACCCGACCCGCGCCACCTCGAGCCGCTGCCTCCCCGTCCGGCTCACTGTGAGCCCCATCCTCCCTCCTCTCTCCCCCCCGCGCATCGACCGCGCCCGAAGGCCGCGCGCCCCGCAACCCGCACCGTGCGCCGCCCCCGTGCCATGCGCGTTGTGGCCACGCACACAGCCCCACACCCCCGCCACGTCCTTGGTCACCTGCAGCCGCGCCCGTCACTGCCTGCCTCGCCCAGGTCGGACGCTGACCGCGCCCGGCGCGCGCCTAACCTCGCCGGCCTTCCCCGTCGTCTGTGCCCCGGCGGCCTCGTCCTGCTTTGCGGGCGAGTGCCCGCTC
Organism: Triticum aestivum; assembly: GCF_018294505.1. Classification (NCBI taxonomy): domain Eukaryota; kingdom Viridiplantae; phylum Streptophyta; class Magnoliopsida; order Poales; family Poaceae; genus Triticum; species Triticum aestivum. The sequence goes on along the minus strand of NC_057809.1, from coordinate 556,022,504 downwards.
GGGTGCGCCTGCACCCTACGCCCGGGACCCGTGGCCGTTCGCCCGTTAGGGCTCCCCCTGAGCCACTGACCTTGGGGCCCCACGCCCCAGAACAAAAAAAAAGAGGGATTAAAAAAAAAATAAAAAAAATTTAAAAAATGTTAAATGAATAAATAGATAATAATTAAAATAATTAAAATGTTAATTAATTAATTAAGTAAGTAATTAATTAAGTTAATTAATCCTGATTAGATTAACCTAATCACTAATTAGATTAACTAATCTGTAATTAAACTAAACAGAGAATGACAGGTGGGTCCCACTGGACCCGCATGTCAGGTTGACCAAGTCAACCCTGTTGACTGCTGATGTCAGCATGACATCATGCTGATGTCATTAATCTATTTTCTGAATTAATTAAATAATTAAATAAATTCCAGAAATTAATAAAATCTTTAGAAAATCATATCTTTTAATCCGTAACTCGGATTAAAATATTTTCAACATGAAAGTTGCTCAGAACGACGAGACGAATCCGGATACGCGGTCCGTTCGTCCGCCACACACCCCTAACCTATCGAACCCGCAACTTTCCCCCTCCGGCTCCTCTGCCCGAAAACACGAAACACCGGGAATATTTTCCCGGGGGTTTTCCCCCCTTCACCGGTATCACCTACTACCGCGTTAGGGCACACCGAACACCGCGTATTGCCTTGATATATTTTGTGGTGCCTTGTTTGCTCTGTATTCATTATTTCTTCCCCCTCTTCTCTCCGGTAGACTACGAGACCGACGCTGCTGCTGACCAGTTCGACTACGGAGTTGACGACCTCTCTCTCTTGCCAGAGCAACCAGGCAAGCCCCCCCCTTGATCACCAGATATCGCCTATTCTCCTCTATACTGCTTGCATTAGAGTAGTGTAGCATGTTACTGCTTTCGTTAATCCTATTCTGATGCATAGCCTGACATTGTCGCTACATCTGTTGATACCTTACCTGCAATCCTAAATGCTTAGTATAGGATGCTAGTTTATCATCATTGGCCCTACATTCTTGTCAGTCTGCCTTGCTATACTATCGGGCCGTGATCACTTGGGAGGTGATCACGGGTATATACTATACATACATACATACTATACAGATGGTGACTAAAGTCGGGTCAGCTCATTGAGTACCCGCAAGTGATTCTGACGAGGGGGCTGAAAGGACAGGTGGCTCCATCCCGGTAGAGGTGGGCCTGGGTTCCCGACGGCCCTCGACTGTTACTTTGTGGCGGAGCGACAGGGCAGGTTGAGACCACCTAGGAGACAGGTGGGCCTGGCCCTGTTCGGCGTTCGCGGATACTTAACACGCTTAACGAGATCTTGGTATTTGATCTGAGTCGGCTACGAGCCTATACGCACTAACCATCTACGTGGGAGTAGTTATGGGTATCCCGACGTCGTGGTATCAGCCGAAGCACTTCAGACGTCAGCGACGGAGCGGCGCGCGCCGAATTGGACTGGAACGCCACTAGGGCTAGGTCTGCTTTCGGCCGCCTACGCAACGTGCAGGTGTGCTATGGGCGATGGGCCCAGACCCCTGTGCGCTTAGGTTTAGACCGGCGTGCTGGCCTCTCTGTTTTGCCTAGGTGGGGCTGCGACGTGTTGATCTTCCGAGGCCGGGCATGACCCAGGAAAGTGTGTCCGGCCAAATGGGATCGAGCGTGTTGGGTTATGTGGTGCACCCCTGCAGGGAAGTTAATCTATTCGAATAGCCGTGATCTTCGGTAACAGGACGACTTGGAGTTGTACCTTGACCTTATGACAACTAGAACCGGATACTTAATAAAACACACCCTTCCAAGTTCCAGATACAACCCGGTGATCGCTTTTCCTCAGGGATACGAGGAGAGGATCGCCGGGTAGGATTATGCTATGCGATGCGACTGGAGATGCGCTTGGAGATGCTACCTGGATATGCTACTGGAGATGCTACTTGGAGGACTTCAATCTACTCTCTTCTACATGCTGCAAGACGGAGGCTGCCAGAAGCGTAGTCTTCGACAGGATTAGCTATCCCCCTCTTATTCTGGCATTCTGCAGTTCAGTCCACTGATATGGCCCTTTACACATATACCCATGCATATGTAGTGTAGTTCCTTGCTTGCGAGTACTTTGGATGAGTACTCACGGTTGCTTTCTCCCCCCTTTTTCCCCTTTCCTTTCTTTCTGGTTGTCGCAACCAGATGCTGGAGTCCAGGAGCCAGACGCCACCGTCGACGACGACCCCTACTACACTGGAGGTGCCTACTACTACGTGCTGCCCGCTGACGACGACCAGGAGTAGTTTAGGAGGATCCCAGGCAGGAGGCCTGCGCCTCTTTCGATCTGTATCCCAGTTTGTGCTAGCCTTCTTAAGGCAAACTTGTTTAACTTATGTCTGTACTCAGATATTGTTGCTTCCGCTGACTCGTCTATGATCGAGCACTTGTATTCGAGCCCTCGAGGCCCCTGGCTTGTATTATGATGCTTGTATGACTTATTTTATTTGTAGAGTTGTGTTGTGATATCTTCCCGTGAGTCCCTGATCTTGATCGTACACATTTGCGTGCATGATTAGTGTACGATTGAATCGGGGGCGTCACAAGTTGGTATCAGAGCCGACTGCCTGTAGGAATCCCCCTTCCAACTCCTTGGCCGAAGTCGAGTCTAGACTTTACAAAACTTTTACTAACATGGCTGTGCGGCACATGGGCCCACGTCGCCATTGGGTGGTAGTAGGATCTTTTACTCCTCGACCTTTACTCTGGGACTCTGAACTCTCTTCTACTCGGGTTAAACGATTTCTACTAAAATCTGACTTTAGGTTCTCGAAAATACTTTCTCCCGGAGAGCCCCTTCAGTCCAGGTGATCGCCGACTGCACCAGAAGATTTCGAAGTTACTCGCCGAAACTCTTTTGAGACTTTGTGTCCGTTGCTTTTGCAATTCCCTACCATCGAAATATCCCTATGGATAAATACATACACTTGACGTTCTTACTTTTATTCCCAGTTGATCTTGTTATTACAAGATACCCCGAAATTCTCTCTATTGATCCGAGAATATCTTGTGCCTACTGTCTTGCAATTCCTTGTCACCTGAATACCCCTATGGATAATTCTTGCACTTGTCCAGTATCCGCTTATCCCCAGTTGTTCATGTGTTTCACAAAAGTCTTCAAAATAATATTCGATCTTCCGAAAATCCTCTGGAGCCTTTGGCTCTTGAAATTCTTGCTTGCTTGCATTATGGTTAATCCCATAAGTCTCGTAGTCTTAATGACATTCCTTGTCATTATCATTTTGAGTCTGTTGACTCAATATGTTTGCGAATACCCGCAAACATCATTGATCCTTATAAATTACCTTTCCGGCTGAGCTGCCATTCTTTTAACTGGAATTGGTTCTCGACCAATCCAATTGTCGTTGATTGTACCCTAAGGCTATTCAACTTATCCATCCCTAATCAGAGCATTGCTTCTGATCCCTTGATTTGGAAATCATAATTCCTTTGCATTTGACAATTGAGTTAGTCAGTTGTTTCTATAATTTGATCTCCTTGCACTCTTCTTCCTCTAGTTGAGTACCGATGCTCACGTCAGATCCCTTGTGGACCATCAAGTCCTTTGTTGGATTATTATCCGACAGTGTCCTTCACATTGATCACTTGTGAGTTCTTCCCCTGATACCTAATGCCTTTGTTAAGTTGCATCCTCCGCTTGGCCAACCATACTCTGCTTTCGGGCTTGTGTTATTTACTCTTGAAAATTGTGGTATATGTTTCTAAGAAGCCACTAAGGGTTGAACATATGCCTTATCTAAACCGTGTGAACCCGAAAGTTTTCACGAGTCATACTTATCTGGTATTGCACCAGGTAAAACTTTCAACAACTAATGTCATCTTCGAAATACGAGAGGTGAATGGAAGATTATGCATTGAGGAAGTGGGAGTCGACCTTGAACTTTAAGTTCATGCCCATGGACGCGATGTATATCCTATCATGGAAGCTTCTTGTAATAATAACTATTTCCTTGATAACTAACATATGGTATCTGTGAATTGATCCCTTGCAACCGTGGTTCTGACCATGATTGTTCTTCTTTGATTCCATTTCTCGGACAAGTTAAAACAATTGTCTTCTATGGATCAATACACCAGTCCCACCTTTACTTTGATCTTGTGTCGAGTATTACCCCCCTGGTATCTCGAGATTATCATGGAACTGCATAACTCCTTATGAGTTCTTCATCAAGTGCTACCTTCCCACTGATTCCAATTTTTCGCGGGCTCTGAGTTATTGAACACGCAAAGACACCGATAACTGAACCGAGTCCGCTCTTCGGTTCAACAACTCTTCAGTAAGCTTCTATAAGTACGAGTTTGTACCCGATCACGCCATTCCTAGCCTGTTTGGCTATATCATTGTCGTGACGATTCTAACTGTGCTACCTGGTCCTTATTCTCGGAGCACCAATTTTCGACGATGAACTAACCTTATGTCGATCCTCATCGTCATATCATTTCGCCTTGAACAACAAGCTTGGTTTCGAGTTTGTGTCGTACCCTTGGTTCCAATAACCTTTCACTTCATCATTACTTGACTTGATGTCGTTACCGATCGATTACATCTTCATGAACTCTCGCGACAAAGGTGTCGTGATCATCAACATTCTGAGCTCATCCAGGATATCAATTGAATTCATGATGAGACATACCATCCTTGCCCTCGATGAATTGTATTATCGTTGACCACTTTATTGCCCTCCCACCAACACAAGCTTGTTCATGTTTGGTGTTATACCTTGAGTTCCTTGCTATCCAGCAATTGTTCTTCTTTACCTTGGAGTATTACCATCCTTTATGTCAAGATTGTCCTGAGATTTGTTCCACCTCTTGAGAATTCTTGACATAGAAATACTTCTCACCATCACCATTCTATCTTGGTCCCCGTGTTAATTCCAACAAGTGAATGGTGTTGTTTGGATTCTTTCCTTCTACCAACCCTATTTTTTTTTGAAGTTAATGGTCGAAAGTTCATTCTTAGGCTATTGACTATTGAATCACCATTCTGACATTGGTCGTGCAACCCAACCCATATTTCGGGCGCACCTTTCAACCAATGTTTAATTGTGTATGTTTTCCTCGAGCATACTTCCTTATATCATTTGATCTGACCAATGTTATCTCCTTGTTCACTTAATTGTGGAAATTCATCTTTTGGGAATCTCGGTGAATTGCCGTTGAGTTCACCAGACACCTCCTTGTCCTCTCCTTGGGTTAATGATGGACTCTTGTTAACGGAAATCACTTCGTAGTTCATTTCCCCGAGAATCTTACAATGTCATCTCGTCAATTTGCATTGCACCTTTTCTTCTCAGGTATCCTAAGTCTGAGGTATCCTGACACCAATCGGATCTGAATCTCGGTCAGATATGATGGTTGGGACAATTTTCCAAGAGTCATGAAGTTGATCCTTTGATGACCCGGTAACATGATGTCATGCCTAGCACCCCCCCGGCTGGAGGACCTATCATTATAGATTCCTTTTCAGCAAGGTTATCCATTCGTCCATGAGGAAATTGTAAGACTTATTCTACAAGTTATTCCTGATGGATCCTTCGTGTTTCCAAAGTCTGATCTTCACCTGAAGACCATGTCAATGCTATCTCGAAGCATGTCAATGGTACTCCGATTTTCAACAGGAACATTTGAAGCACGATGCTAAATTTTATTTATCACTTATCCTAACACCGTTGTATGGGTAATATCATGAGATTCCTTCCCCCTTACCTAAATGGTTTTCTACTTTATATCCTGTCATGGATATCATGCTCTGCTTGTCATTAGGAAGGATATACCCCTGAAATATGTGTTTAAACACATTTTCCTTTCCATTGTTCTGTTTAATCTGATGATCATATTTTCCTTCCATTGTTGGTTTAACCTTTCTTGTGATCTATATGATCTGAGAAGTAATATTTTCCTGCTTATGTAAACACCTTGTTGTACAATTCTGTCAGTAAGACCCTGTTACTTTTGTTGATGACATTCCGGTAACCACCGATGGACGAGAACTTCGCCTACTGGTCCGCCTCGTTCAACGAGCAGGAAAATGGTTCTCTTCGTCCCTCGCCCTTGGTATCGACGTTGTCGCCGACATAATCGACAGGCTACCCCCCTGACATGCCTTGCTTGCATGATCACACAAGACGTCTCCGCCCTTCCTACTTCTAACCCACATGGTGGGCCCATAACCCACAGGTCCACTGGATCGAAACCTGACTCTCCTATACACCCTGTTGTCGAAGTTATTCCTCGCGCTTGGCTTCGTATTTAATTCACGGGCCACCTTCCTAATGCTCTATTCTGGTATCAGACGCAATACTTACTCTCGCTGCTCTGAAACCCTTTCTCACTCTGGTTCAGACTTCGAGCAACTATCTATCCACTTGGAACCTCTTATTGTACCTTCGTACCTTACTCTTGATGTATTCGATATGTTCAACTCGAGAGATAATCTTATGCTCATTCATGGTCTAACCCCCAGATTGTTTCCCTCATAAGCATTCTGTCGTAGCCGAGCTGCCCCTTACCTATTCGTAAGTACGTTGGAGTTCCCGAGAAAAGAACGACATCACAATGATAACCTGAAGTAGACAAATGAAGACTTCAATGTAATGGATTGATCTCTTCAAGAAGAGCAACCAAGACTGAGAAGATTCGTTAGCATTTCGTAACCAGACCTTTCCCCCTAGTCCCCCTCTTAAATCTCGGGACGAGATTTCTTGTAGTGGAGGAGAATTGTGACGCCCGGATAGTTACGCTATAGTAATCACGTGTTAATGATGCCAAGCCATCAAAGTTACTGTCATTAATCTCGCGTTAGTTCAGAACCGATCCAAATTCAAATTTGAAAGAAAGGCAAACAACAAAACTTTTGAAACATTAAAACCAAAATGTTCGGTTTGTGGCAAATAATCCTTACTAAATATTTGTGAAGGAACCACACTTTTATTATGTGTTTTAATGCACTAAAATGATTTAAATATTAGCAAACCTGATTATTTAAATGCCTTTACAGATTGATAAAATATCAAACCAAATTAATTGGGGTCTAGACTTTTGTGGCGGTGGACTAAATCGAAATGTTCAAATTAGATGCAAAGTATATATTTTTACAGAACCTAAAATAATAGGAAACAAAAATAAAACAGAAAAGAAAAGAGGAAATAAGAAACATAAAGAAAAAACAAAAAAAACAAAATCAAAAACAAAGGGGACACCCCCGGCCAACTGGGCCAACAGGCCCAGCTAGCCACCCACGCGACCCAGCCGGCCCAACCCGGTGGTATAACCCCCACGCACCTGAAACCCTAGCCCGATCCCTTCCCCACTTCCCCCCTCTCGGTCCACTCCCCCCACGACCTCCTCTGCCCTCGATCTGGATCGAGGAAAGCAGAGGCCCGACCACGCCACCGTCCCGGATCGCCGTCGCCGTTGCCTTCTCGCCGCCCCCGACGTCGGCGCCGCTCCCCCCCTGTCGCCCGCCTCGCTGGACGCCCCCGCCGCCTCGACGCCACGCCCCTGCCTCGACATGGACGACCCCGTCGTCGTCCACCCGTCGCCTCGCCGGGCCCCGCCCGCCCCTCGAGCCGCTGCCTCCCCGTCCGGCTCACTGTGAGCCCCATCCTCCCTCCTCTCTCCCCCCCGCGCATCGACCGCGCCCGAAGGCCGCGCGCCCCGCAACCCGCACCGTGCGCCGCCCCCGTGCCATGCGCGTTGTGGCCACGCACACAGCCCCACACCCCCGCCACGTCCTTGGTCACCTGCAGCCGCGCCCGTCACTGCCTGCCTCGCCCAGGTCGGACGCTGACCGCGCCCGGCGCGCGCCTAACCTCGCCGGCCTTCCCCGTCGTCTGTGCCCCGGCGGCCTCGTCCTGCTTTGCGGGCGAGTGCCCGCTCGGGTGCGCCTGCACCCTACGCCCGGGACCCGTGGCCGTTCGCCCGTTAGGGCTCCCCCTGAGCCACTGACCTTGGGGCCCCACGCCCCAGAACAAAAAAAAAGAGGGATTAAAAAAATTAAAAAAAATTAAAAAAATGTTAAATGAATAAATAGATAATAATTAAATAATTAAAATGTTAATTAATTAATTAAGTAAGTAATTAATTAAGTTAATTAATCCTGATTAGATTAACCTAATCACTAATTAGATTAACTAATCTGTAATTAAACTAAACAGAGAATGACAGGTGGGTCCCACTGGACCCGCATGTCAGGTTGACCAAGTCAACCCTGTTGACTGCTGATGTCAGCATGACATCATGCTGATGTCATTAATCTATTTTCCGAATTAATTAAATAATTAAATAAATTCCAGAAATTAATAAAATCTTTAGAAAATCATATCTTTTAATCCGTAACTCGGATTAAAATATTTTCAACATGAAAGTTGCTCAGAACGACGAGACGAATCCGGATACGCGGTCCGTTCGTCCGCCACACACCCCTAACCTATCGAACCCGCAACTTTCCCCCTCCGGCTCCTCTGCCCGAAAACACGAAACACCGGGAATACTTTCCCGGGGGTTTTCCCCCCTTCACCGGTATCACCTACTACCGCGTTAGGGCACACCGAACACCGCGTATTGCCTTGATATATTTTGTGTGCCTTGTTTGCTCTGTATTCATTATTTCTTCCCCCTCTTCTCTCCGGTAGACTACGAGACCGACGCTGCTGCTGACCAGTTCGACTACGGAGTTGACGACCCCTCTCTCTTGCCAGAGCAACCAGGCAAGCCCCCCCCCTTGATCACCAGATATCGCCTATTCTCCTCTATACTGCTTGCATTAGAGTAGTGTAGCATGTTACTGCTTTCGTTAATCCTATTCTGATGCATAGCCTGACATTGTCGCTACATCTGTTGATACCTTACCTGCAATCCTAAATGCTTAGTATAGGATGCTAGTTTATCATCATTGGCCCTACATTCTTGTCAGTCTGCCTTGCTATACTATTGGGCCGTGATCACTTGGGAGGTGATCACGGGTATATACTATACATACATACATACTATACAGATGGTGACTAAAGTCGGGTCAGCTCATTGAGTACCCGCAAGTGATTCTGACGAGGGGGCTGAAAGGACAGGTGGCTCCATCCCGGTAGAGGTGGGCCTGGGTTCCCGACGGCCCTCGACTGTTACTTTGTGGCGGAGCGACAGGGCAGGTTGAGACCACCTAGGAGACAGGTGGGCCTGGCCCTGTTCGGCGTTCGCGGATACTTAACACGCTTAACGAGATCTTGGTATTTGATCTGAGTCGGCTACGAGCCTATACGCACTAACCATCTACGTGGGAGTAGTTATGGGTATCCCGACGTCGTGGTATCAGCCGAAGCACTTCAGACGTCAGCGACGGAGCGGCGCGCGCCGAATTGGACTGGAACGCCTACTAGGGCTAGGTCTGCTTTCGGCCGCCCTACGCAACGTGCAGGTGTGCTATGGGCGATGGGCCCAGACCCCTGTGCGCTTAGGTTTAGACCGGCGTGCTGGCCTCTCTGTTTTGCCTAGGTGGGGCTGCGACGTGTTGATCTTCCGAGGCCGGGCATGACCCAGGAAAGTGTGTCCGGCCAAATGGGATCGAGCGTGTTGGGTTATGTGGTGCACCCCTGCAGGGAAGTTAATCTATTCGAATAGCCGTGATCTTCGGTAACAGGACGACTTGGAGTTGTACCTTGACCTTATGACAACTAGAACCGGATACTTAATAAAACACACCCTTCCAAGTTCCACAGACAACCCGGTGATCGCTTTCCTCAGGGATACGAGGAGAGGATCGCCGGGTAGGATTATGCTATGCGATGCGACTGGAGATGCCTTGGAGATGCTACCTGGATATGCTACTTGGAGATGCTACTTGGAGGACTTCAATCTACTCTCTTCTACATGCTGCAAGACGGAGGCTGCCAGAAGCGTAGTCTTCGACAGGATTAGCTATCCCCCTCTTATTCTGGCATTCTGCAGTTCAGTCCACTGATATGGCCTCCTTACACATATACCCATGCATATGTAGTGTAGTTCCTTGCTTGCGAGTACTTTGGATGAGTACTCACGGTTGCTTTCTCCCCCCTTTTCCCCTTTCCTTTCTTTCTGGTTGTCGCAACCAGATGCTGGAGTCCAGGAGCCAGACGCCACCGTCGACGACGACCCCTACTACACTGGAGGTGCCTACTACTACGTGCTGCCCGCTGACGACGACCAGGAGTAGTTTAGGAGGATCCCAGGCAGGAGGCCTGCGCCTCTTTCGATCTGTATCCCAGTTTGTGCTAGCCTTCTTAAGGCAAACTTGTTTAACTTATGTCTGTACTCAGATATTGTTGCTTCCGCTGACTCGTCTATGATCGAGCACTTGTATTCGAGCCCTCGAGGCCCCTGGCTTGTATTATGATGCTTGTATGACTTATTTTATTTGTAGAGTTGTGTTGTGATATCTTCCCGTGAGTCCCTGATCTTGATCGTACACATTTGCGTGCATGATTAGTGTACGATTGAATCGGGGGCGTCACATCGTCCTTCTATGATAGTGAGCCTATGCCCTGGAAGAAGGACGACAAGCCTACATCATCAACAACTCCTTCATCACCACCTCAGAGGAAGGAGACATAATCACATGGGTATGGGCACTCCCCTTGGCAACTGCCAAGCTTGGGGGAGTGCCCTGGTATCATATCACCATCACATCTTTTATCTTTACCGTTTTTCCTAGTTCAATCCTTTAGATAATATCTTGATCTAGTAGAATAAAGTTTTAGTATGATCTAGTTGTGAGTTTTGATTTATGATCCTTCTATGTAATCGAGTTCGTGAGCTATATAATAAAGATTAGTGTTGAGTCAAGGGCTTGATTACCTTGCTATGATCTTGAGGGAATACAATAAAAGAGAAATAATAAAAATAAATGAAAGAGATCATATGAATCTTATGGAGATTAATGGCTTCACATCTAAAGAGTATAATGAATAAAAGTTGTTGAAAGTTGACAAACATAGTTTTGGTCATCATTGCAATTAATAGGAAGTAATAAAGAAAGAGAGGTTTTCACATATAGATATACTATCTTGGACATCTTCTATGATTGTGAGCACTCATTAAAATATGACATGCTAAAGAGTTGACATTGGACAAGGAAGACAACGTAATGGGTTATGTTTTCTTACATCCAAGATAAAATTATATTGTCATGGATCATCCAACATGTTGAGCTTGCCTTTCCCTCTCATGCTATCCAAGTTCTTTGCACCAAGTAGAAATACTACTTGTGCTTCCAAATATACCTAAACCCAGTTTTGCCATGAGAGTCCACCATACCTACCTATGGATTGAGTAAGATCCTTCAAGTAAGTTGTCATCGGGGCATGCAATAAAAACTGCCTGCTAAATATGTATGATTTATTAATGTGGAGAAAATAAGCTTTATACGATCTTGTGATGTGGAAGAAATAAAAGCGATAGACTGCATAATAAAGGTCCATGTCACAAGTGGCAATATAAAGTGACGTTCTTTTGCATTAAGATTTTTTGTGCATCCAACCATAAAAGCGCATGACAACCTCTGCTTCCCTCTACGAAGGGCCTATCCTTTACTTTTATCTTTTACCTTATAAAAGACTCATGGGGATCTTCACCTTTCCTTTTTACATTTTATCCTTTGGCAAGCACAATGCGTTGGAAAGATCCAGACATATATGGCTAATTGGATGTGATTTTTCATGAACTATTATGGTTGATATTACCCTTGAGGTAAAAGGTTGGGAGGCAAAACCATAAGCCCCTATCTTTCTCTGTGTCCGGCTAAAACTTCATAACCATAAATATCGCGTGGGTGTTAGCAATTGTGGAAGACTAAATGATAGTTGAGTATGTGGACTTGCGGAAAAGCTCTTATGGACTCTTTCCGATGTTATGATAAATTGCAATCACTTCAATGACTGAGATTGTAGTTTGTTAGTTTTCAATGAAGTTTATGATTCATACTTGAAATTGTGATTGAATTGTTACTTTAGCATAAGAGATCATATGACTATATACATATATATATACATACATATATATATATATATATATATATATATATATATATATATATGTGTGTGTGTGTGTGTGTGTGTGTGTGTGTGTGTGTGTGTGTGTGTGTGTGTGTGTGTGTTGCCGTTCTAAGAATGATCATGATGCCCTCATGTCCGTATTTTATTTATCGACATCTCTATCTCTAAACATGTGGACATATTTATCGATTTCGGCTTTCGCTTGAGGACAAGCGAGGTCTAAGCTTGGGGGAGTTGATATGTCCATTTTACATCATGCTTTTATATCGATATTTATCGCATTATGGGATGTTATTACACATTATGTCACAATACTTATGCCTATTCTCTCTTATTTTACAAGGTTTACATGAAGAGGGGGAATGCTGACAGCTGGAATTCTGGGCTGGAAAAGGAGAAAATATTAGAGACCTATTCTGCATAGCTCCAAAAGTCCTAAAACTTCACGGAAGTTATTTTTAGAATATATAAAAAATACTGAGTGAAGAAGACACCAGAGGGGGGCCACCCACCAGCCACGAGGGTGGGGGGCGCGCCCTATCCACTGGGCGCGCCCCCTGCCTCGTGGGCCCCCAAGTGTCCCTCCGGTGCCCATCTTCTGCTATATGAAGTCTTTCGTTAGAGAAAAAACAAAAGCAAGCTTACGGGACGAAACTCCGCCGCCACGAGGCGAAACCTTGGCGGAACCAATCTAGGGCTCTGGCAGAGCTGTTCTGCCGCGGAAACTTCCCTCCGGGAGGGGGAAGTCATCACCATCACCATCACAAATGATCCTCCCATCGGGAGGGGGTCAATCTCCATCAACATCTTCACCAGAACCATCTCATCTCAAACCCTAGTTCATCTCTTGTATCCAATCTTTGTATCCAAACCTCAGATTGGTACCTGTGGGTTGCTAGTAGTGTTGATTACTCCTTGTAGTTTATGCTAGTTGGTTTACTTGGTGGAAGATCATATGTTCAGATCCATTATGCATATTAATACTCCTCTGATTATGAACATGAATATGCTTTGTGAGTAGTTATGTTTGTTCCTGAGGACATGGGAGAAGTCTTGCTATTAGTAGTCATGTGAATTTGGTATTTGTTCGATATTTTGATAAGATGTATGTTGTCATCCCTCTAGTGGTGTCATGTGAACATCGACTACATGACACTTCACCATTGTTTAGGCCTAGAGGGAGGCATTGGGAAGTAATAAGTAGATGATGGGTTGCTAGAGTGACAGAAACTTAAACCCTAGTTTATGTGTTGCTTCGTAAGGGGCTGATTTGGATCCATATGTTTCATGCTATGGTTAGGTTTACCTTAATACTTCTGTTGTAGTTGCGGATTCTTGCAATAGGGGTTAATCATAAGTGGGATACTTGTCCAAGTAAGGGCAGTACCCAAGCACCTGTCCACCCACATATCAAATTATCAAAGTACCGAACGCGAATCATATGAGCGTGATGAAAACTAGCTTGACGATAATTCCCATGTGTCCTCAGGAGCGCTTTCCTCTATATGAGAGTTTGTCAAGGTTGTCCTTTGCTACAAAAAGGATTGGGCCACCTTGCTGCACCTTATTTACTTCATTTACTTGTTTCTCGTTACCAATTACCTTATCACAAAACTATATGTTACCGATAATTTCAGTGCTTGCAGAGAACACCTTGCTGAAAACTGCTTATCATTTCCTTCTGCTCCTCGTTGGGTTCAACACTCTTACTTATCGAAAGGACTATGATAGATCCCCTATACTTGTGGGTCATCACAACTCCACAAGCTTTGAAACTTTCATGTAATCCTGGAAAATAGTCTTCATTCTCATCAATGAATTCCCAATCAACCCATCTCATATCACAGACTATAGGCTTCTTGTCATGCAAAATAGTCTCATAGAAGTCTTGTTGTTCTTTGGTGTGGAACCTATAGTCCATTGCACTCTTCCTCCTCACAGCATATGGATCAGACTGTCTCCAAAGTCTCAGTCATGCATCCTTCCTGATGTTCATATCCTCAGCCACTGGATGAGTGTCATTGTGTTCTGGAATCTTTGGTTTCAGTCTCCTCAGCACTTGGGCTTATGCGTCTTCTTCTTCAACTTCAGGCATTGGGGCCTTGTTCTTCTCTTCAGCTGGGATGTTCCTGGTGCTTGTCTTGGGCTTAGAAGGCTTCTGAGCTTGAGCAACAGCCTTGGGGGCATTCTTGGGATTAGAAGTGGCAGCCCCTGACTTAATGGCATCCCCCATAAGCTTCTGGGACTTGGGTGTTGGTGCAACATCCTCTTTCTCTTCATCTTCTTCTGGATCTCTCATTATAGAGGATCTACCAATGACTCTGGCAGTGGTCTTCTTGACCCTCTCTTTCCTTTTCTTACCCTCTCCAGCAGCCTCTTCAATTGGCTTAGAAGTTTCAGCAGTTGAGGCCCTGGCCTTTAAGGTTGGCACCCTCTTGGCAGGGGTCTTCTTATGCAATCCAGGCATTGTTGTTGCAGCAGTACCATATTCTTTCTTCAGCACTTTCTTTTTGGAGCTAACTTCCTCCTCTGTCGCCACATAGTTCTCCTCCTCAGAATCTGACTTTTTCTTCTTCCTTGATCTGGTGGCTGCCTTGGGAAAATTACTAGGAATGCTCCTGCTACCCTCATCATATCTGCTTGAGGGACTAGTGCCCTCACTCATTTGCACTTGCTCTTCTGACTTGTTCTGACTATCACTTTGGTAAGACATCCTGGCAAGAAAACTGACAGCAAACCCTATGAATAGATATAGATGAGGTAGAATAGATGAGCATCACAAAGTGCAGAGTTTTTGCAAAACAAATGAGTCAAAAACTTAGTTTTAGTTCTCCACACAAATCATTTCGAAGCTACCGATTTGTTAAACTCGGTGATACCGAAGCAACTGTTGGAGTCTAAACTAGTGAACTTGGTCAAACTGAGTCACAGTTTGGTGGCTCCGAGATTGCTAGGGTTTCACAGAGAGTCAAATTCGGTCGCATCGATTTGCAATTTTTGGTCAGACCGAAAAGTGCATGTGCAATGGCCTAAGCCAAATCGGTGGGACCGATTTCTACAACTCGGTCGGTCCGAGATGAGTTCGGCGGAGACCTAACCCTAAAGCTTTGAATCAAACCTAACCTAAAGGAAGTTTTCTCTGGATAGATTGATTTCATACGTGGTAATGATCATGGCAAAGCAATGTGCTAGGAATTAGAGTAAGGAATTAGCACACAAGATCGAACTCATACCCTAGTTCGGCGGGAGTTCGCTATGGCGACAACGGCGGGGCAGAATCCCATTGACGGCGATGGAAACCAGCGGCGGGAGGTCGCTGGTGACGAGGAGATGATCCGGAGACTCGAGGCAGCAGAGCAGGATATGTGCGGGACGGAGTGTTTTGAAGAAATTTCAAAAATCTCACCTGTGGGTATATATATCCTGACCCTGTCGGTGTGACCGGGTGGAACAACTCGGTGGCACCGAGATGCAGAATCGCATGCAGTTACTGCAACTCGGTGTGACCGAAAAGTTCAAATCGATTGCACCAAGATTGAAAACCTAGATCAATTCAGTGAACTCGGTGTGACCGAAGTGGATGGATTGGTCAGACCGAAATGCACAGAGAGGTTTTGGAAGTTTAAGTCTATGACGAATCGGGCACTCCGAGTGCTCCTCACACAGAGTAGTTTGAATCTGACTTGATCAAACTTTGTGATGTAGCATGTATAGAGTTTGAGACGAGAAAATCATAGATAGCTAGAGGAGGTTCTTAGGCATTCTTGTCCATCCACTTGGCAAAAGATAAAAAGCCAAACAATCAAAACAACAAGTGGATGTCCTCGAATGAGTAAAATATGCAATCAACATGCTCACACAATAAAATGGCAAATGAAATAGTGGCAAAGCATGCACAAACACTCTAGCGTCTATCAAGCAATTGGCGATGACTAGGTCATCTATATATGAGTATATTGACTTAGGAGTCAAATGCGAACATTTGATCGTAGGTCATACTCATCGTTTAAGCACAAGTGGGGTTACCACTTTTACATAAAGCATTGTTGTGTTCACGCCATTGGAGTTGCTTTAGCTCAATTGATTAGAGTAAAGCTCCCCCTAGATGTGATACCCCCCCTAAGAGGGATGAACTAACCTTGGGTTTTGTCGATGATGACTTCATGTAGATGTTGAAGATGTGGATGCCCAATGTTTATGTAGATCATTTGGAGCAATCCATTGGAGTGAGTTGCACTTTCAATACCTACATGGGTTAGTCCCACAAGGAACAAACAAGGATACCCATAGACATAGAGTGATGTTCACACAAGATGATGTCCATGAAGGCAATAGGTTACCTTGTCCCTTGTCTTACTAACAGGAGGGTTTGTGACTCCTTGAACTAGTGCAAGATGTGGAAGTTGTTTGAACTCGTCCTTGCCAAATTATATGAGTGAAGTATGTTGGCGGAGTCACCCTCAATAACTCTCTAGTTCTTCTTCTTCGGGATCCACATCATCTTGATGGGAATCCTTGGAGTTGTAGTTGTACTTGATGAAGTAGAACTTGATGTAGTATTGGGAACCCACTTGACCAAAGCCTTAGGAGCTTCTTCAAATGCCTCCTCTTGAAGCTTGTCCTTGCCTTTTTGCTTGTGGTCTTGTGGTGGAAGATCATCTTGAGCTTGTGTCCCTTGGAAAGAAGTAGGATCATACTTCTCTTGTTGAGGAACAAACTTCGTCTTGGGGTATTGATCTTCTTCCCACTCAACTCCATTGGCATTGAACTTCCGTTCAAAACCAACACCTTGATTCTTCCGGTGCCTTCCTTGCTTGCGTACAATTTCCTCAAATTGTTTACTTCCAGTAAGGCTCTTGTAAACACCTTTCTCTATAATTCCCTTCAATAAGCTATTTTCTTGCTCAAGAGTAACTTGGCTAAGAGAATCATTAGTGGAATCAAGAGAACTACTAGAAGCAACAACATTGGATTTAACATGATTATTGCTACTACTAGAAGAAGAATCTTTCTTACTCTTGTTGCTAGATTTAACTTGTGGCATGTAAGTAGACAAGAGTAAATGCTTGGCAATGTAAGAAGAACTTTTCTTGCGAAGATCATCATTGATTGCTTTTAAGAACCCATGCTCTTGCTCAAGGTTGAGATTTTCAAAGCGTAACTTCTCATGAGTCTTTAAAAGTTCTCGATGATCTTCCAAGGTAGTTTCATGAGCTAACTTAAGAGTTTTCAGCTCCTTAGTTAGACGCTCAATCTCCTTCTTATCATCATCATTCGTTTTATCTTGATTAACATGATTAGTAGCAAGTTCATCATAGTTTTCATCACTAGAGTTGTCAACAAGTAAATCGTCATCACCTAGCAAATCATCTTCATCACTATTGAAATCAACATACTCGGGGTGTGATACCTTTGGGCCTTTGGCCCGAAGCATCTTACAATTCCTTCATTTGGAGAGTCAAATATGTTGTAGGAGTTGGTTGACACAAGTGCTAGACCGGCAACACCTTCATCTTGAGTATATTCGGAGTCGGAGTGATAACTTCTTTCGGAGTGATTGTCAGAGTCGAAACAGGATACCCATTCACCAACATGAGCTTGATGTCTTCGTTATGTGTAGCTCCTTGATGACTTGTCCTTCCTTTCCGAATCCTTGCTTCTCTGTGATGTTCTTCATCCATAACGATCATCTCTACTCCTTCTCTCTCTTGGTGGTGATTCTTCTCTTCTACCTCTCCTTTTGGGTGAATCTTCTCTTATTTTGTAGGGGGCCATACACTCATTGGAGTAGTGTCCGGGTCTTCCACAATTGTAGCAATTTCGTTCACGACTCGAAGATCTTTTGTTATTGTAGGACGTTGACTTGGAACTTCTTTCCTTGCTTCTAATCTTGTAGAACTTGTTGAAGTTCTTCACCATTAGGCTCAATTCTTCATTGAAGGCATGTTTCTCACTTGATGATGTAGGAGCATCACATGAGGCTTTGTAAGCACCACTTGACTTGTTGTGAAGCTCTTCCTTATCCTTGAGTGACATCTCATGAGCAACAACTCTTCCAATGACTTCCGTCGGCTTGAGATCTTTTTAGTTGGGCATCATTTGGATCAATGTGCACACAGTATCATATTTTCCATCCAAGGCTCTTAGGATCTTCTTGATGATGAATCTATCGGTCATCTCTTCACTTCCTAAGCTGGCAATCTCATTCGTGATGAGAGCAAGCCTAGAGTACATTTTGGCGACACCTTCACCATCCTTCATTTTGAACTTGTCAAGTTGACTTTGAAGCACATCCAACTTGGATTCCTTGACGGAGTCGGTACCCTCATGCATATCGATCAAAGTATCCCAAATTTCCTTTGCATTCTCAAGACGGCTAATTTTGTTGAATTCTTCATGGCACAATCCGTTGAAGAGGATATCACAAGCTTGAGCATTGTATTGCAACATCTTCAACTCTTCTGCGCTAGCCTCACGGTTCAGTTCTCTACCGTCAAAGAATTCACCTTGCAAGCCAATACACACAATAGCCCAAACGGCGGGGTTATGTCCAAGAATATGCATTTTCATCTTATGCTTCGAACTAGCAAAATTAGTACCATCAAAGTAAGGACCTCCACGGTGGTAATTTCCCTCGCTAGACGCCATACTCTCCTAGGTTGTGAAACCAAGGCTATGATCACCAAAGCTATGGAAATCAAGGCAAATGGAGACCAAAGCTCTGATACCACTTGTAGGATTGAAAGTATGTCTAGAGGGGGGGGGGTGATTAGACTACTTGACCAAATAAAAATCTAGCCTTTTCCCAATTTTAAGTCTTGGCAGATTTTAGCAACTTAGCACAAGTCAAGCAGTCAACCTACACATGCAAGTCTAAGAGTATAGCAGCGGAATGTAAAAACATTTGCACATGAAGGTAAAGGGAGGAGTTTGGAGGGAGAAAACGCAATGTAGACAAGGATATTTTTGTCATGGTTCCAATAGGTGGTGCTATCATACATCCACGTTGATGGAGACTTCAACCCACGAAGGGTAACGGTTGCGCGAGTCCACGGAGGGCTCCACCCACGAAGGGTCCACTAAGTAGCAACCTTGTGAATGGAATATCTTGGTCTTAACACATGAGTAGGTGGTTCTCTCTCAGAATATGTATGCTGGAAGTGTAGGCACGTTCTGATGGCTCTCTCCACTAATGAAGAGTGGGTGGAGGGGTATATATAGCCCCCACACAAAATCTATCCGTTACACACAATTCACCAAACTCGGTGGGACCGAATCAAAAAACTCGGTCAGACCGATTCAGAAAACTCGGTCAGACCGATTCAGTTCAAAATGTGAACATTAGGCTTTTCGATGGGATCGACATGTCAACTCGGTGGGACCGATTCCATTAGGGTTAGGGCATAACGTAATCTCAATGAGACCTATTACACAAACTCGGTAGCACCGACTTTGGTAATAAGCTAACCAGAGAGTTGGTCAGGCAAACTCGGTGGGACCGATTCACTCATTTCGGTGAGACTTAAACGTTACGAAAGGGAAACAGTGCGTTTACATTGTGAACTTGGTGGGACCGATCGCTCATCTCGATTGGGCCGAAACATTACGAAGGGAAATAGAGAGTTTGCAATCCCATCTCGGTGAGACCGAGATCCCTATCAGTGAGACCGAAGTGACTAGGGTTTCTGGCAGTGGCTATGTCAGGTGAACTCGGTGGCGTCGGATAGAACATTTCAGTGGGGCCGAGTTTGACTTTTGGTTTGGGACATATGTGGAAATGAGAAAGTGGTTGAGGGCTTTTGGAGCATATCACTAAGCATTTTGAGCAAGCAAGCCATTAAGAAACACCTCATCCCCTTTTAATAGTATTGGCTTTTCCTATGGACTCAATGTGATCTTGGATCACTAAAATGAAAATGTAGAGTCTTGATCTTGATCCAATGTGTGTCCTTAGTATTTTGAGGGATCCACATTCCTAATCCATGACATGACAATCATTGAACTTTCTGAAATGATCATCTTGAAATAGTATTAGTTCAGTGAGCTACATGTTGTTAGTAATTACCAAAACCACCCAGGGGTAGTTGCACTTTCAATTTTTCTTTATTTGTTGCTAAGTCCTTGCTTGCTAGAAAGAAAGTAGGTGTGCTCAGTGCACCAGACTTTGCTGTTTTACGCCGAGCACTAGAGGGAGACAACATGCATAGCTTGGGAGCTATTGTGGCTCATCGCCTCCATCTTAATGAATCATAGGGTGAAATACATGGTGGGATTTTTGCTACTCGTTTGGCGGCTCACTTCGAGGTTGAGATACGCCCTCATGATTACCCTCTTACTAAGGTCTACCTAGACAGGGTAGCCATGGAACACCATCATTTTCTTGCATGAGATTATCCTGACATTCCCATTCCTTAACCTAGTTTTTAGCGTTAAGACTCGTGATATTATTCCACTGCCTGCACCTGATTTGTTTGATTCTGCTGCCAAGGGCGGATTTAGGATCATGCCTGCGGACATCATCGCCTACCGGAATGCTCAGGCTATGGAGGAGGCAGCACAGGAGGAGCCTCCACTGTGGGACGAGTGGATGCCCGCTCCTCAGCACCCCTACTACCCTCCAGGCTACTGACCGACTACCAAGTTAGCCAAAAGCCTAAGCTTGGGGGAGTACGTGTTTCCACCGACTTTACATTCATGTCCATTTATTCCATTTGTCGGTGCTCACACTTTTTCATTGTATCATCCTTGCTTAGATTTATTTTCTTGCTTTCTTCTTGTGTGTTTGAAAAACTTTATAAAAACCAGAAAAAATTAGTTGTAGCTAGTTTACTTTCTATGCATGCTTAGCTGTAGTATTAAAAAGAAAAAAACCAAAAATATTTCCTTGTTCTTCTTTTGCTTGTTGGGAGCTTTCCCGTGTAAATAGGTTTTCTCGTTTTTGCTTTTTATTTTCTTGTGCAAGAAAACAAAAAAGTCCAAAAATATTTCAGTGTGTTTCTCTGAATTTCTTTTCTTTTTATTCAATTTGTACCAAGGAGAAGACCACGATGAAAATGTTGAGTGGTTCTCATATGAATAATTGTTGAACTAATAAAGAGCACTCTCTAGCTGGCCACTTCTCAATCTAAATTGCTAGCTTTTGCCTATACTAAGTGGGGATTCTGCTTGTACATCAAAAACCTTGAACCCAAAGTTATTCCAGACGAGTCCACCATACCTACCTATATACGGTATTACCCTGCCATCCTAAGTAAATTTCCATGTGCCACCTCTAAAAACTTCTAAACATTATCCGTTTTGTGTGCTTGGATCGTTCATGGAACGACAGGAGGTGGTCGGTATCTTCCATGCTAAGCGGGTTATTCTCAGTGTTTATTCACTCGCCATCGCACGAGAAAAGGGTGGTAATAGGGATTCCCAGTCCCAAACTAAAAAATGCAAATAATTAAACAAAACTCCCCCGGGACTGTTGTTGGCGACACCTGTTGTTTCGGACAAGCCGTGGAATGTGATTGTTGGTGGAAGGGGAGTAAACCTTTACTTTTATCGCTTGGGAACCGCCACTAGCCTGTTTAGCATGGGAGATATGAAGGAAATATGCCATTGAGGCAATAATAAATTAGTTATTTATATTTCCTTATATCATGATAAATGTTTATTATTCATGCTAGAATTGTATTAACCGGAAACTTAGTACATGTGTGAATACATAGACAAAACAGAGTGTCCCTAGTATGCCTCTACTTGACTAGCTCGTTAATCAAAGATGATTATGTTTCCTGACCATAGGCATGTGTTGTCATTTAATGAACGGGATCACATCATTAGAGAATGATGTGATGGACAAGACCCATCCGTTAGCTTAGCATAATGATCCTTTAGTTTTATTGCTATTGCTTTCATCATGACTTATACATGTTCCTCTGACTATGAGATTATGCAACTCCCGAATACCGGAGGAACACCTTGTGTGCTATCAAACGTCACAATGCAACTGGGTGATTAAAAATATGCTCTACAGATGTCTCCGAAGGTGTTTGTTGGGTTGGCATAGATCGAGATTAGGATTTGTCACTCTGTGTATCGGAGAGGTATCTCTGGGCCCTCTCGGTAATGCACATCACTATAAGCCTTGCAAGCAATGTGACTAATGAGTTAGTTACGGGATGATGCATTACGAAACGAGTAAAGAGACTTGCCGGTAACGAGATTGAACTAGGTATGAGGATACCGACGATCAAATCTTGGGAAAGTAACATACCGATGACAAAGGGAATAACGTATGTTGACATAAGGTTCGATCGATAAAGATCTTCATAGAATATGTAGGAACCAATATGGGCATCCAGGTTCCGCTATTGGTTATTGACCAGAGAGATGTCTCGTTCATGTCTACATAGTTCTCGAACCCGTAGGGTCCGCACGCTTAATGATCATTGACGATATAGTATTATATGAGTTATGTATGTTGGTGACCGAATGTGGTTTGGAGTCCTGGATGAGATCACATACATGACAAGGAGCTCCGGAATGGTCCGGAGGTAAAGATTGATATATAGGATGATATGGTTCGGCTAAGGGGTGAAGCCCACGAGGCTTTAGGTCGGTGCAAAAGGAGTTTTGTGGAGTCCAGGGGGCCAAATGCCAGAGACCCTGGCGTCTGGGCCAGACGCCCAGGATTGTGGCGTTTGGTCCTGGAGTCCGAGTGGGCCTCTCGCCTTTCGGCAGAACCGACTTTGAGGAGGCTTTTGCTCCAAGTTTCGACCCCAGGGCTCAACATATAAATAGAGGGGCAGGGCTAGCACCAAATACACATCAAGAAACACCAAGCCGTGTGCCGACAACCCCGTCCCCTCTAGTTTATCCTCCGTCATAGTTTTCGTAGTGCTTAGGCGAAGCCCTGCGGAGATTGTTCTTCAGCAACACCGTCACCATGCTGTCGTGCTGCCGAAACGAATCTACTACTTCGCACCTCTTGCTGGATCAAGAAGGCGAGGACGTCATCGAGTTGAACGTGTGCTAAACGCGGAGGTGTCGTACGTTAGGTACTTGATCGGGACAGATCGTGAAGGTGTATGACTATATCAACCGCGTTGATAAACGCTTCCGCTTTCGGTCTACAAGGGTACGTAGACACACTCTCCCCTCTCGTTGCTATGCATATCCTAAATAGATCTTGCGTGATCGTAGGAATTTTTTTTGAAATACTGCATTCCCCAACAGTGGCATCCGAGTCAGGTCTATGCGTAGATGTTATATGCATGAGTAGAACACAATGAGTTGTGGGTGATAATAGTCATACTGCTTACCAGCAATGTCTTACTTTGATTCGACGGTATTGTTGGATGAAGTGGCCCAGACCGACATTACATGATTGTGTTCATGAGACTAGTTCTACCGACGTGCTTCGCACACATGTGGCTGGCGGGTGTCTATTTCTCCAACTTTAGTTGAATCGAGTTTGACTACACCCAATCCTTGTTGAAGGTTAAACCAGCACACTTGACGAAAAATCGTTGTGGTTTTGATGTGTAGGTTAGAAAGGTTCTTGCTAGAAGCCCTTAGCAGCCACGTAAAACTTGCAACAACAAAGTAGAGGACGTCTAACTTGTTTTTGCAGGGCATGTTGTGATGTGATATGGTCAAGACGTGATGAGATATAAATTGTTGAATGAGATGATCATGTTTTGTAACCGTTATCGGCAATTGGCAGGAGCCTTATGGTTGTCGCTTTATTGTATGAAATGCAATCGCCATGTAATTGCTTTACTTTATCACTAAGCGGTAGCGATAGTCATAGAACCAATAGTTGGCGAGACGACAACGATGCTACGATGGAGATCAAGGTGTCAAGGCGGTGACGATGGAGATCATGATAGTGCTTTGGAGATGGAGATCAAAGGGACAAGGTGATGATGGCTATACCATGTCACATATTTTGATTGCATGTGATGTTAATCTTTTATGCATCTTATTTTGCTTAGTACGACGGTAGCATTATGAGATGATCCCTTACTAAAATTTCAAGGTATAAGTGTTCTCCCTGAGTATGCACCATTGTGGCAGTTCTTCATGTTGAGACACCACGTGATGATCGGGTGTGATAAGCTCTACGTTCACATACAACGGGTGCAAGCCAGTTTTGCACAGGCAGAATACTCGAGTTAAACTTGACGAGCCTAGCATATGCAGATATGGCCTCAGAACACTGAGACCAAAGGTCAAGCGTGAATCATATAGTAGATATGATCAACATAGTGATGTTCACCATTGAAAATGTAGCGACCAGACCTCAAACAGTCTGATCTCTATGCTCCGGTGTCATCCCTGGATCAGTAATGTTGACACCACACAGTACTCGGAGGATTTATAATAGAGTTGCAATCACACACTTATTACATTGAGTGTCTCAATAGAGAACTTATTACAATAAATATGGCTTAAGGCCATCTAATAACGATAACAGCGGGAGGCTTGGAAGATAAGTGAGTCCATCAACTCCAACGACATCACTGAGTATAGAACCACGACCTAAAAACTCCTTAATCGTCGTCTGAAAAGTCTGCAACATTAACGTTGCAGCCCGAAACGGGTCAGCACATGGAATATGCTGGCAAGGTAACACATAGAGAGTAATGGAATGAAACAGCTATACTATATGCATATCTGGCTGGTGGAAAGCTCTATGGTTACAGTTTTTCATAAAGCCAATTTTTCCCTACTTCAAAGGAATAAATTTATTTAACTATCATGGTAGTTGTTAAACATTGACTAGGCTTTATAAGCCGGGGGGGCCCAGCCCTAGCCAAACCCTAGCCGAGCCGCCCCCAGCGCCGCCCCGCCGCCGCCAGCGCCGCCAGCGCCCGCCGCCCGCCGCCGACGCCGCTGCCGCCGCACGCCGCCCGAGGTTCGCCGCGCCTCGATTTCTGCGCCGGTTTTTTTAAGTTTTTTTCGAAAAACCGTCTGATTTTTCCGTCGGTTTTTTTAGTTTCGGTTTTTTTAAATAGATCGGTTTTTCCGGTTTATTTAAATAGCGAGTTATCGTCCGTTCGTTCGTTCTAGCGAACGTTCGTCATTTTTCTTTTTCTCGGATTAAATCCGTGATTTTTCTGATCGTGATTCGTGATCCAATTTTCGTTTTAGTATAACTTTTTGCTTGTTTATCGGAATCAGGCGATTCAAGCGTCTGGAGTTTCGTCTCAAAACCCTCTATCCGTTTAAACAACTTAAACAAGTTTTTGCTACTGTAAAAATTTCCCTAGATCCAGATTAGTAGAACGAAGTTGTTTTCTTTCGCCGTTTGACTTTCATTGCTTCATTCGATTTGATTCTTTTTGCAAACTGGAGTTCTTAAGTTGAACCTTCTGGTTAGATCTCTTATTTGAGTTTTACCCATGCATTAGATGAGTACTTATTGTATGCTTGTTTGTTTGTTTGCGATAGAGTACCCGGAGTGCGCCGCTTGTTACTTCGAATCGCTAGGTTTCCCGGATCATCAGCAAGGCAAGTAACACTTTGATCATACCTTTCCTACTACCTAGTTTTATTGCATTAGATCAATCCTCGCACATTGCATGATTAGGATCTAAATAAATTGTGGGATGGGAAGTAGTTGAGGTAGTACCTATTACCTGTTTATTATCAAACCTTTGGGAGTTACTTCTACGTTTGCTTATTATGCCATGCTATGCTAGTAGACGTGGATTGGGTGAGTGATATCCATGACAGATGTGAGTTTGTTAATTAATGGTTTATCTAAGGTGGCAACTTAAACACACATCTGGGTGGATTGAGGCACCTGGGTATTCCAGGACTTGCCTGTTTTATTTTGGACCGCCACCCAGGCTCAAAGGGATCATGAGACTATTCATACTAGAAACTTCCGTGTGCAGCCACAAGCTATTATGGGCTCTAGCATAGTTGACTAAGTTGTGCGAACTCTTACAGTGGTAGACTAGCAGATGTAGGGGATGTAGGTGGTACGGTCTACCCGATCGTAAGGTGCTAGCGCTTCTGAAAGACTATGTCTCGGTCATCCGTCTTCTCAAACACCATGTAGTGCGAGAAACCAAACGAAGGCGATCGAGTCTTGTAGGGAAAAGTGCGCAAACCGCTGCAGAGTGTAATAAACTAATCATGGTTAGCCGTGTCCCCGGTTATGGACAATCTTGAGTATCTAGTACCTGGATTATCATGTGAATCTCAACATGTCACTCTAAATTAATTTTGTTGGGTTTTGTTAATGATATTTTTAATTGGGATTGAGAATGCTGTCAACCATTCTCAATGTTTAACAACTACCATGATAGTTAAATAAATTTATTCCTTTGAAGTAGGGAAAAATTGGCTTTACGCAAAACTGTAACCATAGAGCTTTCCACCAGCCAGATATGCATATAGTATAGCTGTTTCATTCCATTACTCTCTATGTGTTACCTTGCCAGCATATTCCATGTGCTGACCCATTTCGGGCTGCAACGTTAATGTTGCAGACTTTTCAGACGATGATTAAGGAGTTTTTAGGTCGTGGTTCTATACTCAGTGATGCCGTTGGAGTTGATGGACTCACTTATCTTCCAAGCCTTCCGCTGTTATCGTTATTAGATGGCCTTAAGCCATATTTATTGTAATAAGTTCTCTATTGAGACACTCGATGTAATAAGTGTGTGATTGCA
Organism: Triticum aestivum; assembly: GCF_018294505.1. NCBI lineage: Eukaryota > Viridiplantae > Streptophyta > Magnoliopsida > Poales > Poaceae > Triticum > Triticum aestivum. The sequence continues at coordinate 555,995,724 of NC_057809.1, read as the reverse complement.
ACTCTGTTATAAATACTCCAAGTACTGTGTGGTGTCAGCATTACTGATCTAGGGATGACACCGGAGCACAGATATCAGACTGTTTGAGGTCTGGTCGCTACAGAAAACTACTCCATCTCACGTGATAATCGGACATGGTTTAATTGATATGGATCACGTGATCATTTAGATGACTCGAGGGATGTCTATCTAAGTGGGAGTTCTTAAGTAATATGATTAATCGAACTTAAATTTATCATGAACTTAGTTCTAATAGTTTTGCATATCTATGTTGTTGTAGATCAATAGCTCGTGTTTAGCTCCCTGTTTTAATTTTTGATATGTTCCTAGAGAAAACTAAGTTGAAAGATGATAGTAGCAATGATGCGGACTGGGTCCGTGATCTGAGGTTTATCCTCGTTGCTGCACAGAAGAATTATGTGCTTGATGCACCACTAGGTGACAGACCTGTTGCAGGAGCAGATGTAGACGTTATGAATGTTTGACAAAGCTCGGTATGATGACTACTTGATAGTTAGTGCACCATGCTTTACGGCTTAGAACCAGGACTTCAAAAACATTTTGAACGCCACAGAGCATATGAGATGTTCCAAGAGCTGAAATTGGTATTTCAGACTCATGCCCAAGTCGAGAGGTATGAGACCTCTGACAAGTATTTTGCCTACAAGATGTAGGAGAATAGCTCAACCAATGAGCATGTGCTTAGAATGTCTGAGTACTACAATCGCTTGAATCAAGTGGGAGCTAATCTTCCAGATAAGATAGTGATTGACAGAGTTCTCTAGTCACTATAACCAAGTTACTAGAACTTCGTGATGAACTATAATATGCAAGGGGTGACGAAAACGATTCCCCGAGCTCTTCGCGATGATGAAATTGGCGAAGGTAGAAATCAAGAAAAGCATCAAGTGTTGATGGTTGACAAGACCACTAGTTTCAAGTAAAAGGGTAAGGGAAAGAAAGGGTACTTCAAGAAGAACGATAAGCAAGTTGCCACTCCCACAAAGAAGCCCAAAGCTAGACCCAAGCCTAAAACTGAGTGCTTCTACTGTGAAGGAAATGGTCACTGGAAGCGGAATTGCCCCAAATACATGGCGGATAAGAAGGATGGCGAAGTGAACAAAAGTATATATGATATACATGTTATTGATGTGCACTTTACTGGTATTTATAGTAGCCCCTGGTATTTGATACTGGCTCAGTTGCTATGATTAGTAACTTGAAACAGGAGTTACAAAATGAACAGAGACTAGTTGAGGGCAAGGTGACGATGTGTGTTGTAAGTGATTCCAAGGTTGATAAGATCATCATCGTACACTCCCTTTACCTTCGGGATTAGTGTTGAACCTAAAATAAATGTTATTTGATGTTTGCGTTGAGCATAATATGATTGGATCATGTTTATTGCAATACGGTTATTCATTTAAGTCAAAGAATAATTGTTATTCTGTTTACATGAATAAAACCTTCTATGGTCATACACCCAAGGTGAATGGTTTATTGAATCTCGATCGTAGTGATATACATATTTAAAACAAACAGAAGCTAGCAAACTCGCTCCCAGAATGCTCCCCCGATTGCAAGCTTCGTCGGCCGTCGGATCTACCCCTCTGGCTGGCTGCACCATTGGATCTTCACTTGCAGTTAAATCGTTTTTCACCTCCCAGTCATTTTCCTTGCCCAATGACGAGTGGGCTCATCTCAAGCTTGCATTGGCTGTCTCAGCAGCGGGTCATCTTCGGGTGGGTGAACCTTTTCTCGCACGCCGCGCGTCCCGTGGCTGGGGCGAGGAGCCCATTGGACATAACCGCACCAAACCCTAGCCCCCTGTCCACAGCCACCCGCTCCTTCTCACAGCCGCCACACCATTCCTCCCTTATGCCCCTCCTCCTTCCCGGATTCCCACCACGGCCCCGACCTGCAGGCAAAGGGCGAAAGCGGCGACGCTCAGTTAGATCTGTAGGAGAGAGAAGATGAGAGGGAGAGAGAGGAGGGAGAAAGAGAGGAAGAGGAGAGGAGGCACGGCGTTGGATGGGAGAGTGGCCAACCCGGCTCGTGTTGGCTGGGGCCGCACCCCTTCCCGAAGGGCGGCGATGATGGAGGGATCCGCCGGCACCATCCAGGCTCCCGACCGACGGACTCGCTGGGTCGCCGCCCCTTCCGTGCGGTGGGGACATCCATGGCGGCATGGGCTGGGGACCGGGCGGTGGGGCCTGTGATGCATTCCGGTCGAGGGATTGGTCGGGATGGCATGGGATCTTAGCCGCTGTCGATGGATTTCTCGCAGCTTGGCTACTTGTTGCTTTGGATCCGGTACGATCCCCATCTCTCTCTCTCTCTCTCTCTCTCTCTCTCTCTCTGAGAAAAAGCTCTTTATTTGAATGACCAAGAATCCGTGGTGTGCTCCTGAACTGCAAGGAACACTCCACTACGAAACTCACTTAAGCAGGCTGATAGATGATACCTTGTCTTGAGCCTATTTTCTCAAAATAATGAGAGGCTGAATGATTCAGACACAGGCTGAACCATCTTTCTCACCTCATCATTTTGTTACATTTGATTACAACCCAAACCCTATGCTGAATCAGGCAAGCTCTCGTTGCCGGATGACTGGCCAATCTTCGGGTTGGCGGCCACGTCAGTTCCGCACCACTGCCAGCGACCGCCGTTCTGCTGCCTTGGATTCGGGTGTGGCATTGGCTGGGAACCGTATGGTCTTTGTCTGACGGGCCGTCCGCGTCGTGGGGGTTTGGTCGGTTGACTCCAGGTATGAGCAGCTCCTGAGCTTGATGGTTGGATGTGTGCACACATGTAACGGGGTATCATGGTCATGTTGCTTGGTGTGCAGAGGCAACCTCATTTTTGGACCAAAAGGAGGGGCGATGACGATGATGACTGGCTGAAACAATCATGTCTTGAGCAATCAAGACAGCCTTGGCTTGTGGGACTAAACAGAGCTGAAAAAGTCGGTGTCACGTTGGATTTACCCTTAGAGCCTACCCTTACCTCTGTTGTAGCCTGCTCAATTTTATTACCGATGTTGGATGATCTGTGCCTTGGACGGTCGTTCTGATGAGTGATACTCTGGGACCAGGTCTATTTCAACACACACGAACCCATTGACCTCCCATGTTCCTGGGGAGCGTTGCATGTCAGAAAAGTTAGGGTTTGTGTCACACAAAGTTCTGCATTGACACTTAGAAAGTAAGTGAAAAGCGATATGCCATTTTTTGAGGCTATCTACAATCCCGTTAAAAGGCAACTGCTAAACACTGAAGGGCAATGGAACTCAATTGTTGGTATCGCAGTTTGATAAATTGTATTAGTGGTATTTCTTGGATTTATATAAGAAAAACAAAAATAGCTACCTTTGTGTGAATTACAGTGCTAATGATCAGTTCTTTGTATCAGACATGAATGGAAAAATTCAAGATTTCCTTTCACCTAGGCTTGGTTAGTTGGCCACTTCAATTCCCCAGACTTCAATTTCCTGTCATGTAATCTTGATGTCGATACTTCGACATTACATACATAATATGATGCATTATGTAGAAGTTACTATTGGTCAAAAAAATTCTGGATACGACACCTGCTTACTCCTATTCACATTATGTAGAAGTTGTTGGGGAATGTAGTAATTTCAAAAAAAATTCCTACATACACGCAAGATCATGGTGATGCATAGCAACGAGAGGGGAGAGTGTAATCTACGTACCCTCGTAGACCGACAGCGGAAGCATTATGACAACGCGGTTGATGTAGTCGTACGTCTTCACGGCCCGACCGATCAAGCATCGAAATTACGACACCTCCGAGTTTTAGCACACGTTCAGCTCGATGACGATCCCCAGACTCCGATCTAGCAAAGTGTCGGGGAAGAGTTCCGTCAGCACGACGGCGTGGTGACGATCTTGATGTTCTACCGTCGCAGGGCTTCGCCTAAGCACCGCTACAATATTATCAAGGATTATGGTGGAAGGGGGCACCGCACACGGCTAAGAAAACAATCACGTGGATCAACTTGTGTGTCTAGGGGTGCCCCCTGCCCCCGTATACAAAGGAGCAAGGGGAGGAGGCCGGCCGGCCCTAGGGCGCGCCAAGGAGGAGTCCTCCTCCTCCTAGTAGGAGTAGGACTCCCCTCTTTCCTACTCCTACTAGGAGGGGGAAAGGAAGGGGGAGAGGGAGAAGGAAAGGGGGGCGCCGCCCCCCCTCTCCTAGTCCAATTCGGACCAGAGAGGGAGGGGGCGCGCGGCCCACCCTGGCCTCCCCTCTCTCTCTCCACTAGGGCCCATAAGGCCCATTACTTCTCCCGGGGGGGTTCCAGTAACCCTCCAGCACTCCGGTTTTCTCCGAAATCACCCGGAACACTTCCGGTGTCCGAATATAGCCGTCCAATATATCAATCTTTATGTCTCGACCATTTTGAGACTCCTCGTCATGTCCGTGATCACATCCGGGACTCCGAACTAACTTCGGTACATCAAAACTCATAAACTCATAATATAACTGTCATCGAAACCTTAAGCGTGCGGACCCTATGGGTTCGAGAACAATGTAGACATGACCGAGACACATCTCCGGTCAATAACCAATAGCGGAACCTGGATGCTCATATTGGCTCCCACATATTCTACGAAGATCTTTATCGGTCAGACCGCATAACAACATATGTTGTTCCCTTTGTCATTGGTATGTTACTTGCCCGAGATTCGATCGTCGGTATCTCAATACCTAGTTCAATCTCGTTACCTGCAAGTCTCTTTACTCGTTTCATAATACATCATCTCGCAACTAACTTATTAGTTGCAATGCTTGCAAGGCTTATGTGATGTGCATTACCGAGAGGGCCCAGAGATACCTCTCCAACAATCGGAGTGACAAATCCTAATCTCGAAATATGCCAACCCAACATGTACCTTTGGAGACACCTGTAGAGCTCCTTTATAATCACCCAGTTACGTTGTGACGTTTGGTAGCACACAAAGTGTTCCTCCGGCAAACGGGAGTTGCATAATCTCATAGTCATAGGAACATGTATAAGTCATGAAGAAAGCAATAGCAACATACTAAACGATCGGGTGCTAAGCTAATGGAATGGGTCATGTCAATCACATCATTCTTCTAATGATGTGATCCCGTTAATCAAATAACAACTCTTTGTTCATGGTTAGGAAACATAACCATCTTCGATTAACGAGCTAGTCAAGTAGAGGCATACTAGTGACACTCTGTTTGTCTATGTATTCACACATGTATTATGTTTCCGGTTAATACAATTCTAGCATGAATAATAAACATTTATCATGATATAAGGAAATAAATAATAACTTTATTATTGCCTCTAGGGCATATTTCCTTCAGTCTCCCACTTGCACTAGAGTCAATAATCTAGTTCACATCGCCATGTGATTCAACACTAATAGTTCACATCACCATGTGATTAACACCCATAGTTCACATCGTCATGTGACCTATACCCAAAGGGTTTACTAGAGTCAGTAATCTAGTTCACATCGTTTATGTGATTAACACCCAAAGAGTACTAAGGTGTGATCATGTTTTGCTTGTGAGATAATTTTAGTCAACGGGTCTGTCACATACAGATCCGTAAGTATTTTGCGAATTCTATGTCTACAATGCTCTGCACGGAGCTACTCTAGCTAATTGCTCCCACTTTCAATATGTATCTAGATCGAGACTTAGAGTCATCCAGATCTGTGTCAAAACTTGCATCGACGTAACTTTTTACGACGAACCTTTTGTCACCTCCATAATTGAGAAATATTTCCTTATTCCACTAAGGATAATTTTGACCGATGTCCAGTGATCTACTCTTAGATCACTATTGTACTCCCTTGCTTAACACAGTGTAGGGTATACAATAGATCTGGTACACAGCATGGCATACTTTATAGAACCTATGGCTGAGGCATAGGGAATGACTTTCATTCTCTTTCTATCTTCTGTCCGTGGTCGGGCTTTGAGTCTTACTCAATTTCACACCTTGTAACACAGCCAAGAACTCTTTCTTTGACTGTTCCATTTTTGAACTACTTCAAAATATTGTCAAGGTATGTACTCATTGAAAAAACTTATCAAGCGTCTTGATCTATCTCTATAGATCTTGATGCTTAATATGTAAGCAGCTTCACCGAGGTCTTTCTTTGAAAAACTTCTTTCAAAACACTCCTTTATGCTTTGCAGAATAATTCTACATTATTTCCGATCAACAATATGTCATTCACATATACTTATCAGAAATGTTGTAGTGCTCCCACTCACTTTCTTGTAAATACAGGCTTCACCGCAAGTCTGTATAAAACTATATGCTTTGATCATCTCATCAAAGCGCATATTCCAACTCCGAGATGCTTGCACCAGTCCATAGATGGATCGCTGGAGCTTGCACATTTTGTTAGCACCTTTAGGATTGACAAAACCTTCTGGTTGTATCATATACAACTCTTCTTTAATAAATCCATTAAGGAATGCAGTTTTGTTTATCCATTTGCCGGATTTCATAAAATGCGGCAATTGCTAACATGATTCGGACAGACTTAAGCATAGATACGAGTGAGAAACTCTCATCGTAGTCAACACCTTGAACTTGTCGAAAACCTTTTTGCGACAATTCTAGCTTTGTAGATAGTAACACTACTATCAGCGTCCGTCTTCCTCTTGAAGATCCATTTAATCTCAATGGCTCGCCGATCATTGGGCAAGTCAATCAAAGTCCATACTTTGTTCTCATACATGGATCTCATCTCAGATTTCATGGCCTCAAGCCATTTCGCGGAATCTGGGCTCATCATCGCTTCCTCATAGTTCGTAGGCTCGTCATGGTCAAGTAACATGACCTCCAGAACTGGATTACCGTACCACTCTGGTGCGGATCTCACTTTGGTTTACCTACGAGGTTCGGTAGTAACTTGATCTGAAGTTACATGATCATCATCATTAGCTTCCTCACTAATCGGTCTAGTAGTCACAGGAACAGATTTCTGTGATGAACTACTTTCCAATAAGGGAGCAGGTACAGTTACCTCATCAAGTTCTACTTTCCTCCCACTCACTTCTTTCGAGAGAAACTCCTTCTCTAGAAAGGATCCATTCTCAGCAATGAATAACTTGCCTTCGGATCTGTGATAGAAGGTGTACCCAACAGTCTCCTTTGGGTATCCTATGAAGACATATTTCTGCGATTTGGGTTTGAGCTTATCAGGATGAAACTTTTTCATATAAGCATCACAACCCCAAATTTTAAGAAACGACAACTTTGGTTTCTTGCCAAACCACAGTTCAGATTGTGTCGTCTCAACGGACTTAGATGGTGACTTAGATGGTGCCCTTTTAAATGTGAATGCAGCTGTCTTTAATGCATAACCGCAAAACGATGTTGGTATATCTGTAAGAAACATCATAGATTGCGCTATATCCAATAAAGTACGGTTATGATGTTCGGACACACCATTATGTTGTGGTGTTCCAGGTGGCACGAATTTGTGAAACTATTCCACATAGTTTTAATTGAAGACCAAACTCGTAACTCAAATATTTGTCTCTGCAATCAGATCGTAGAAAATATATTTTTCTTTTTATGATGATTTTCCACTTCACTCTGAAATTCTTTGAACTTTTCAAATGTTTCAGACTTATGTTTCATCAAGTAGATATACCCATATCTGCTCAAATCATATGCGAAGGTCAGAAAATAACGATACCCACCACGAGCTTCAACACTCATCGGATTGCATACATCAGTATGTATTATTTCCAATAAGTCCGTTGCTCGCTCCATTGTTCCGGAGAACAGAGTCTTTAGTCATCTTGCCCATAAGGCATGGTTCGCAAGCACGATTCATAATCAAGTGATTCCAAAATCCCATCAGCATGGAGTTTCTTCATGGGCTTTACACCAATATGACCTAAACGACAGTGCCACAAATAAGTTGCACTATCATTATTAACTTCGCATCTTTTGGTTTCAATATTATGAATATGTGTATCACTACGATCGAGATCCAATGAACTATTTTCATTGGGTGTGTAACCATATAAGGTTTTATTCATGTAAACAGAACAACAATTTATTTTCTTACTTGAATGAATAACCATATTACAATAAACATGATCAAATCATATTCATGCTCAACGCAAACACCAAATAACACTTATTTAGGTTCAACATTAATCCCGAAAGTATAGGGAGTGTGCAATGATGATCATATCAATCTTGGAACCATTTCCAACACACATCGTCACTTCACCCTTTACTAGTCTCTATTTATTCTGCAACTCCCGCTTCGAGTTACTAATCTTAGCAACTGAACTAGTATCAAATACTGAGGGGTTGCTATAAACACTAGTAAAGTACACATCAATAACATGTATATCAAATATACTTATGTTCACTTTGCCATCCTTCTTATCCGCCAATCACTTGGGGTAGTTCCGCTTCCAGTGACCAGTCCCTTTGCAGTAGAAGCACTTAGTCTCACGCTTAGGACCAGACTTGGGCTTCTTCACTTGAGCAGCAACTTGCTTGCTGTTCTTCTTGAAGTTCCCCTTCGTCCCTCTGCCCTTTTCTTGAAACTAGTGGTCTTGTCTACCATCAACACATGATGTTTTTCTTGATTTCTACCTTCGTCAATTTCAGCATTACGAAGAGGTTGGGAATCATTTCCGTTATCCCTTGCATATCATAGTTCATCACGAAGTTCTCTTAACTTGGTGATGGTGATAAGAGAATTCTGTCAATCACTATTTTATCTGGAAGATTAACTCCCACTTGATTCAAGCAATTGTAGTACCCAGACAATCTGAGCACAAGCTCACTAGTTGAGCGATTCTCCTCCATCTTTTAGCTATAGAACTTGTTGGAGACTTCATATCTCTCAACTCAGGTATTTGCTTGAAATATTAACTTCAACTCCTGGAACATCTCATATGGTCCATGACGTTCAAAACGTCTTTGAAGTCCCGATTCTAAGCCGTTAAGCATGGTGCACTAAACTATCAAGTAGTCATCATATTGAGCTAGCCAAACGTTCATAACGTCTACATCTACTCCTGCAATAGGTCTGTCACCTAGCGGTGCATCAAGGACATAATTCTTTTGGGCAGCAATGAGGATAAATCTCAGATCACGGATCCAATCCGCATCATTGCTACTAACATCTTTCAACACAATTTTCTCTAGGAACATATCAAAATAAACATATGTAAGCAACAACGCGAGCTATTGATCTACAACATGATATGCTAATACTACCAGGACTAAGTTCATGATAAATTAAAGTTCAATTAATCATATTACTTAAGAACTCCCACTTAGATAGACATCCCTCTAATCCTCTAAGTGATCACGTGATCCAAATCAACTAAACCATGTCTGATAATCACGTGAGATGGAGTAGTTTCAATGGTGAACATCACTATGTTGATCATATCTACTATATGATTCACGCTCGACCTTTCGGTCTCCGTGTTCCGAGGCCATATCTGTTATATGCTAGGCTCGTCAAGTTTAACCTGAGTATTTCGCATGTGCAACTATTTTGCACCCGTTGTATTTGAACATAGAGCCTATAACACCCGATCAGCACATGGTGTCTCAGCATGAAGAACTTTCGCAATGGTGCATACTCAGGGAGAACACTTGTACCTTGATAATTAGTGAGAGATCATCTTATAAAGCTACCGTCGAACTAAGCAAAATAAGATGTATAAAAGATAAACATCACATGCAATCAAAATATGTGACATGATATGGCCATCATCATCTTGTGCCTTTGATCTCTATCTCCAAAGTATCGTCATGATTTCCATCATCACCGGCATGACACCATGATCTCCATCATCTTGATCTATATCAATGTGTTGTCACATGGTCGTCTCGCCAACTACTACTCTTGCAACTATTGCTATCGCATAGTGATAAAGTAAAGCAATTATTTGGCGCTTGCATCTTATGCAATAGAGAGACAATCATAAGGCTTTTGCCAGTTGCCGATAACTTCAACAAAACTTGATTATCTCATACAACAACTTATATCTCATCACGTCTTGACCATATCACATCACAACATGCCCTGCAAAAACAAGTTAGACGTCCTCTACCTTGTTGTTGCAAGTTTTATGTGGCTGCTACGGGCTTAGCAAGAACCGTTCTTACCTACGCATCAAAACCACAACGATAGTTTGTCAAGTTGGTGCTTTTTTAACCTTCGCAAGGATCGGGCATAACCACACTCGGTTCAACTAAAGTTGGAGAAACTGACACCCGCCAGCCACCTGTGTGCAAAGCACATCGGTAGAACCAGTCTCGCGTAAGCGTACGCGTAACGTTGGTCCGGGCCGCTTCATCCAACAATACTGCCGAACCAAAGTATGACATGCTGGTAAGCAGTATGACTTATATCGCCCACAACTCACTTGTGTTCTACTCGTGCATATAAAATCAACACATAAAACCTAGGCTCTAATGCCACTTTTGGGGAACGTAGTAATTTCAAAAAAATTCCTACGTACACGCAAGATCATGGTGATGCATAGCAACAAGAGGGGAGAGTGTAATCTACGTACCCTCGTAGACCGACAGCGGAAGCGTTATGACAACGCGGTTGATGTAGTCGTACGTCTTCAGGGCCCGACCGATCAAGCACCGAAACTACGGTACCTCCGAGTTTTTGCACACGTTCAGCTCGATGACGATTCCCGGACTCCGATCCAGCAAAGTGTCAGGGAAGAGTTCCGTCAGCACGACGGCGTGGTGATGATCTTGATGTTCTACCGTCGTAGGGCTTCGCCTAAGCACCGCTACAATATTATCGAGGAGTATGGTGGAAGGGGGCACCGCACACGGCTAAGAAAACGATCACGTGGATCAACTTGTGTGTCTAGGGGTGCCCCCTACCCCCGTATATAACGGAGCAAGGGGAGGAGGCCGGCCGGCCCTAGGGCGCGCCAAGGAGGAGGAGTCCTCCTCCTAGTAGGAGTAGGACTCCCCTCTTTCCTACTCCTACTAGGAGGGGGAAAGGAAGGGGAAAGGGAGAACGAAAGGGGGGCGCCGCCCCCCTCTCCTAGTCCAATTCGGACCAGAGGGGGAGGGGGCGCGCGGCCCACCCTGGCCGCCCCTCTCTCTCTCCACTAGGGCCCATAAGGCCCATTACTTCTCCCAGGGGGGGGGGTTCCGGTAACCCTCCGGCACTCCGGTTTTCTCCGAAATCACCCGGAACACTTTCGGTGTCCGAATATAGCTGTCCAATATATCAATCTTTATGTCTCGACCATTTCGGGACTCCTCGTCATGTCCGTGATCACATCCGGGACTGCGAACTAACTTCGGTACATCAAAACTCATAATATAACTGTCATCAAAACCTTAAGCGTGCGGACCCTACGGGTTCGAGAACAATATAGACATGACCGAGACACGTCTCCAGTCAATAACCAATAGCGGAACCAAGATGCTCATATTGGCTCCCACATATTCTACGAAGATCTTTATCGGTCAGACCGCATAACAACATACGTTGTTCCCTTTGTCATCGGTATGTTACTTGCCCGAGATTCGATCGTCGGTATCCCAATACCTAGTTCAATCTCGTTACCGGCAAGTATCTTTACTCGTTTTGTAATACATCATATCTCAACTAACTTATTAGTTGCAATGCTTGCAAGGCTTATGTGATGTATATTACCGAGAGGGCCCAGAGATACCTCTCTGACAATCGGAGTGACAAACCCTAATCTCGAAATATGCCAACCCAACATGTACCTTTGGAGACACCTATAGAGCTCCTTTATAATCACCCAGTTACGTTGTGACGTTTGGTAGCACACAAAGTGTTCCTCCGGCAAACGGGAGTTGCATAATCTCATAGTCATAGGAACATGTATAAGTCATGAAGAAAGCAATAGCAACATACTAAACGTTCGGGTGCTAAGCTAATGGAATGGGTCATGTCAATCACATCATTCTTCTAATGATGTGATCGCATTAATCAAATAACAACTCTTTTGTTCATGGTTAGGAAACATAACCATCTTCGATTAACGAGCTAGTCAAGTAGAGGCATACTAGTGACACTCTGTTTGTCTATGTATTCACACATGTATTATGTTTCCGGTTAATACAATTCTAGCATGAATAGTAAACATTTATCATGATATAAGGAAATAAATAATAACTTTATTATTGCCTCTAGGGCATATTTCCTTCAGAAGTTGCATAAGGCAAAACAATAATAAGAACATTTGTCAGCTTTTTCATGTGCAAGTTCAGCAGCGGGCAATGCTCAAGACAGAGTTGGGCGCACATCATATATATACATATGTTGTCGTGTCTTAATAAATGGAGATGAGCAGAAGTAGATATGAGATATCTATCCGACTGTCATCCTTCCAAGACTTGGGTTTGTCATCTCTGTTATCGTCCACCTCCGCTTCCTTCGTTGGTTGTTGTTTCTTTGTACACTGCTGTAGTTTAGAGATCATAATATATTTTCCATGGATACAATTGAATACGACACCCAATTTGCTATATAATTGTTCAGCTCTCTCTCATAGCGAATCATACAAAATATCATGCATAGTGGTTCCAGCTTAAGTCGAATATAACCATGGGATTGTTCAAACTTTGCTCGTGTTTCGTAGGGCACCATAACTCTAATCCGACATGAGCAGTGCAACCACGGCAATGAGCAGTGGAACCGCAAGATAGAGATAGATAAAAGTAGAATATAACTGGTCATATTTCTAAAATGATCACACTACTTATGGTGCCGGAAGAGAAGGCATCCATGATAGTGGGCTTGGTGATGAGGGCATCAATACGAAGAGATTAATTAACAATTTATTTCTTGATAGGTTGTACAAATATACAAGGTACTACTATTTCCTTTTATGTTTAAATAGCTTTGTGAGTACAATTATATGAAAATTCTGCGATTCATGGTGCGGAAGCGGGCATCTTTGTTTTCCTGACCAAAAATACTTAGTTTCATGCCTCCATGGTATAATTTGAGGCACAGTCCAATGAGAGTTTCCTACTTAGCTAGCTAATATATAACGTTTGACGGTATTGTCTTGTGTTGTAAATACAAAATATGCTACATGAGCATTACTTTTATTTTGAATTTAATTTTGTGTTTGAGCCTCTTTTACATATTAAGTGTAATATCACAGACTTTCTTCTTTCAGGGTTAACTGGCCATGCAAAAACTGTTGTGAGGCATTAAATGGTACTCCCTCTGTAAACTAATATAAGAGCGTTTAGATCACTATTTTAGTATTCTAAACACTCTTATATTAGTTTATGGAGGGAGTACTATATGTTTTTGGCTTGCTTTTTTCACTTTTTTCCTTTCCAAAGTGGAATAAGAAAAGAAAGTCAAAACAGGCTCAACCATGACTACTCTGCTCTTGTGATAACCAATTTCTGCTCCATTGCGCACAAGAAAGTAGTGACTATTTATTTGCTTAAACAATATGTCCAGCGCTACCTGTCCTGCTAATATTCCTTTATGGATGTATCGCACAAATTTCAGTTATTGGATATGAAATGTAGGTTCTCTACTCAGAGCTTGGTCCAATGGTCAATCCAGCTCTATGTTGTGCTATCTTGCTATTGGGCTCTTTTTTCGTTACTTAAAATGGTCAGATATCTCTGATGTTAAATTCGTGGTTGATTGCTTATATCCAAAATAACTATGTTAGTACACTGAAGCCAATTTCTACATTGTTAGTAAAGTTGGCTAAATTTAGTCCAACATATCCAATATGTATCTTTTTCTGCTATCAATGTTAATTCTGCCATAAGCATATTACTCTCCTAGCATTTTTTTCTTTCGATGAAAAACACAAACACTTGTTCAGTTTTTTACTACATAGAAAAAGATAAGTTCAATTTGGTTTCTAATGTTCATGTCGGCCTTTGCCTAAGCAAAAAAGGTAACCAGTTTATATTGTAATCTAGTTTTTAGTTTCTCTTTGATTCAACCTTTTTTGTGTGTTGTTTAACTCTTAGATTGTCTGGAACATCTCGGAACAACCTTTTGTGTCCCTGATATTATCTCGTTTCCTGAACAATATTATTTTATTTGCTTTATCTGCCACCATGAATTCCTAGAGTTCCTTTCTCTCCTTCCAATTGACATTCTTAGATGTGATTCTATTAGAAATTTTGTGCCATGACAGAAGTAATGGTTGATTGCTCTGGTTTAGCCTTTATGCCAGTTGTTGCTGAGGGTCCAGTTTCTCATTTTTCAAAATTTGTAGTAGCAGGGATGTGTATAATATGGATAACTGAACTGGTGTTTAGGGGTTTCAGTGCAGGACTGCTACTTGCTCGATTAGTTAGATCAACTGGTGTTTGGAGATTTCAGTGCGAGTGATGTTCCAGTTTCGATTGCAGGGCTTCGAGATGCACCATGAGGATTGAAACAAGTCTTATATAGGGCTGCTAAATTATTATGCTTTTGGTCTTTTCTGAATTTAGTTAGCATAAATACTTCCAGAATACCTCTTATAATATGGAAGTCTGTTGGTAACAACACTGATTTTGCCAGTTTGTGGAACATGCTTCATTTTTGCAGGTAAAAGAAGGAAGAGCACATTGGAGAAAAAGGCAGCATGACGGATTCTCTAAGCTTTCTCAAATGTTTGAACAATTAGAAGATAGTTACAATCATTTTTCTCTTGCCTTATTACATCTTGATGTTAATAGGCTTTGGAAGGTACTATGCGCCCCATTCAAGGTTTACAGAATTTGCACCATCCTATTACAGTTTGTTCTGATGACATAATTGACCAGTTTTTCCTTGAGTAAATTAATATTGTGGCTGCTACTCCTTTGTGCATTGTTACATAGAGTTATATAATTGTGAAGGTGTGTACACATCAACATATAATTCCCACGATCCTATTACAGTTTGTTCTGATGATAATATTGAGCAGCTCTTACTTGAGTAAATTGTGCAGCTCTTCCTTGAGTAAATTAGTTTTGCAGTTACTAAGCCTTTATGCATTCCGATACAGCTCTACTAAAATACTACTTTCTTATGCCCATTTTAAATCGATACCCGACTTTACATCATTTCTATTCTCATCCATTCTCCTGAATTTTAGTCCACTTCAGCAATGCTATGACCTGACACTTCATGTATATATATGAAAAAATGACCGCAATTTTGTTGTTGTGATTTGGTCAATCCTCGGTGTTTCGATTCCTACCAATCTCTCCTTTGTTTGGCAAGTGATGCCACCCGAAGGGCTGCAAGCCCAAGACAACATTGGTAATATCCTTCGCATATTTGGAAGGCGCGAAACAATATCGTTTCAACTTAGCTAGGTGCTGGCCCAAGGATGTTATTTCTCGCTGATGTTTTATTTAACTATTTTGAAACGAGGAAAAAGACTTCCATTTTCATTGGCTTAGAAGATAGTGAGAATTGCCTGGTTAATTGAGGAAAACCAGGCTAAAACCAATACAACTCAACCCACACAACATGGGTACCACCGGCCAACCTGGCCACATGCTAACAGATGGCTACACACGCGAACAATTGATAACTCCGACGAGCTTCACAAGGGAAATATGCAGGATTTGCGCTGATCATGCAATCCGCAAATGACCACCGAGTGTCTATCATCATCACCACCTGGACTCCCTCAGAAATCAACGCCCCCGAAACGGCCGCCTCGGTGAACCACATCGTTCACATGAATTGTAGACAACTTTGTTGCTGATGTGAATATCTCTGGATGTGATGTCCGTCATTCACATCTTATAGAATATATAACTCTGTGCTACCAAATTAGAATTTGTATATACATCTCATTATAGACAACAAAATATACCATGTTTTTCCTACTAAAGAGGATTAGATTTGTTACATACATTTTGTTTCAAACAGAATTCTATGTTATCAAATTTAATTGTGTATATACATCTGATTGTTGATAACAAGCCCTGTTTTTTTCATATAAGAAAGATTAAATTTGTTGTCATATGTGTGTACCCATAACTATATCAACTAAACCATGGATTTTTTTCATCGCTAACATGGAATCAGCAGGTCTCTGCGCCATTTGGCGCAACAGATGGTTTAGTTGAAGGTTCTTGCAGCATGAAACTATTTTCATCGACAACATGTCTTCAGCGGGTCTCTATGCCATTTGGTGCAATGGGTCAACTAGTTCATAATATTGATGCCAAAAGATGCAATGTTGATAATGATAGTGCAACATATTTGTGGCACTGCCGTTTAGGTCATATTGGTGTAAAGCACATGAAGAAACTCCATGCTGATGAGCTTTTTGAATCACTTGATTATGAATCACTTGATGGTTGCGAACCATGCCTCATGGGCAAGATGAATAAGACTCCATTCTCCGGCACAATGGAGCGAGCAACTGACTTATTGGAAATAATACATACTGATGTATGCGGTCCGATGAGAGTTGAGGCTCACGGTGGGTATCATTATTTTCTAACCTTCACAGATGATTTGAGCAGATATAGGTATATCTACTTAATGAAACATAAGTCTGAAACATTTGAAAAGTTCAAAGAATTTCAGAGTGAATTTGAGAATCATCGTAACAAGAAAATAAAGTTTCTACGATTCTAATCGCGGAGGCGAATATATGAGTTACGAGTTTCGCCTTCATTTGAAACAATGTGGAATAGTTTCACAACTCACACCACCTGGAGCACCATAGCGTAATGGTGCCACTATCGTTTTGGGGTTATGCATTAGAGACAGCTGCATTCACGTTAAATAGGGCACCGTCTAAAAATCTGTTGAGATGACACCGTATGAACTGTGGTTTAGCAAGAAAACTAAGATGCCGTTTCTTAAAGTTTGGGGTTGCAATGCTTATGTGAAAAAGTTTCAGCCTGATAAGCTCAAACCCAAATCAGAGAAGTGCGTCTTCATAGGGTACCCAAAAGAAACTGTTGGGTACACCTTCTATCACAGATTCGAAGGCAAGATCTTTGTTCCTATGACTGGATCCTTTCTAGAGAAGGAGTTTCTCTTGAAAGAAGTGAGTGGGACGAATGTAGAACTTGATGAGGTAATTGTACCTTCTCTCGAATTGGAAAGTAGCTCATCACTGAAATCAGTTCCAGTGATGCCTACACCAATTAGTGAGGAAGTTAATGATGACAATCATGAAACTTCAGATCAAGTTGCTACCGAACCTCGTAGGTCAACTAGAGTATGATCCGCACCAGAGTGGTTTGATAATCCTATTCTGGAAGTCATGTTACTAGACCATGATGAACCTACGAACTATGATGAAGCGATGATGAGCCCAGATTCTGATAGATGGCTTAAGGCCATGAAATCTGAGATAGAATCCATGTATCAGAACAAAGTGTGGACTTTGGTGGACTTGCCCGATGATCGGCAAGCCATTGAGAATAACTGGATCTTCAAGAGGAAGACGGACACTGATAGTAGTGTTACTATCTACAAAGCTCGACTTGTCGAAAAGGGTTTTTGACAAGTTCAAGATGTTGACTACAATGAGATTTTCTCACTTGTATCGATGCTTAAAGTCTGTCCGAATGATGCTAACAATTGCCACATTTTATGATATTTGAAAAATGGATATCAAAACTGCATTCCTTAATGTATTTATTAAAGAAGAGTTGTATATGATACAACCAGAAGGTTTTGTCAATCCTAAAGCTGCTAACAAGATGTGCAAGCTCCAGTGATCCATCTATGGACTGGTGCAAGCATCTCGAAGTTGGAATACATGCTTTGATAAGTTGATCAAAGCATATAATTTTATACAGACTTGTGGTGAAGCCTGTATTTACAAGAAAGTGAGTGGGACTGTGGGAGCCCTACAACCTTTCTGATAAGTATATGTGAATGACATATCGTTGATCAGAAATGATGTAGAATTTTCGGGAAAGCATGAAGGAGTGGTTCAAAGGAAGTTTTCAAAGAAAGACCTTGGTGAAGCTGCTTACATATTGGGCATCAAGATCTATAGAGATAGATCAAGATGCTTGATAAGATTTTCCAATGAGTACATACCTTGACAAGATTTTTGAAGTAGTTCAAAATGGAACATTCAAAGAAGGAGTTCTTACCTGTATTGCATCGTGTAAAGTTGAGTAAGACTCAAAACATGACCACGACAGAAAATAGAAAGAGAATGAAAGTCATTCCCTATGCCTCAACCATAGGTTCTATAAAGTATGCTATGCTGTGTATCAAACCTATTGTGTACCTTGCCATGAGTTTGGCAAGGGGGTACAAAATTGATCCAAGAGTGGATCAATTGACAGCGGTCAAAATTATCCTTAGAAGACTAAGGAGATATTTCTCGGTTATGGAGGTGATAAAGAGTTCGTCGTAAAGACTTACGCCGATGCAAGCTTTTACACCGATCCATATGACTCTGAGTCTCAATGTGGATACATATAGAAAGTGGGAGCAATTAGGTAGAGTAGATCCATGCAGAGCATTGTAGACATAGAAAATTTGCAAAATACATATGGTTCTGAATGTGACAGACTCATTGATTAAGCTTCTCTCACAAGCAAAAAATGATCACACCTTAGTACTCTTTGGGTGTTAATCACATAGCGATGTGAACAAGATTATTGACTCTAGTAAAACCCTTTGGGTATTAGTCATATGGCAATGTGAACTATTGGTGTTAAATCACATGGTGATGTGAACTAGATTATTGACTCTAGTGCAAGTGGGAGACTAAAGGAAATATGCCCTAGAGGCAATAATAAAGTTGTTATTTATATTTCCTTATATCATGATAAATGTTTATTATTCATGCTAGAATTGTATTAACCGGAAATTTAGTACATGTGTGAATACATAGACAAAATATAGTGTCCCTAGTATGCCTCTACTTGACTAGCTCGTTAATCAAATATGGTTATGTTTCCTGACCATAGACATGTGTTGTCATTTGATGAAAGGTGTCGGTGTACAAAAGTAGGGGTCCTTTTTGTACCCCTTTATTTGTGCGTGGGCAGTCGCAGCCACACGTCTACGGCCGCGCTGGGCATGACAGAAGACAAAGGGCCTGCGAGGCCTAGATAGGAACCAAGAAACAAGACAACAGCAAGGCCCCTTGCCGAGGATGCCCACAAGGCCCCGGCAAGGCTCCTGCCAAAGATACCCACGAGGCCCCGGCAAGACTCTTGCCGAGGGCGCCCACAAGGCCCCGGCAAGGCCCTTGCCGGGAAGATCAGCAAGACCGCGGTAGGGCCTTGCCGCCCCATCGCCACCCCAGCTCAGCGGCCGACCCACCAACTAAGCAGGTACCCACATGGCAGCACGTGGCTCCTAAGCCAACTAGTCACGCACCTACATGGTGGCATGCAGATCTTCGCGAAGACCCTGCCACCACGCCAGCTCAACAACCTACCTGCCTACATGGCGCTGCATGCCTCGTTGGCCTGGACGCATGTCGGAGCAAGGCGAAGTGGCGACGGACGGGATGGGCTTCGTTGCCATCCCCGATAAAGCAAGAGGACACCTAAGTAGCGCATTTAATGCGTTTTGTCCCATAATGTCAGGCGATGAACTCGACTACTGTACAACTTTCCACCTCATGCGCGCCACTGTGGCAGCCCCTTTGACTATAAAAGGAAGCCTGCGGCATACTGTGAGGGGATTCAAACATTTTGGACCCTACACGCTTTGTAGCTAGTACAAGAACACCAGATAAACACAAACCAGCGAGAGTAGGGTATTACGCATGATTTGCGGCCCAAACCTGGACAAACTCCCCCTCCCCCCGCGTTGATCTTCTAAACCCGCTCTTTTTACAGCCCTGCGCCCCAGCAACCGTAGTAGGGATTCCCTTTGATCCCATAGGTGTCGTTCCTGAGCCCCGACATCTTTGGCGCACCAGGTAGGGGAGGGCAAGCTGTGAAAATCTAGTTTTGAAGTCAACTTATCAACTCCATCATCGCGGTGGCCCGAGAAGAGAAGGCGGGATCAATCAGCCGCATGCTGGTGCCGTCCGTGGCAACAACGATCATCTGCGTGGCCGCAAAAAGCTAAGTCGCGCAAAACTTTGAGTAATTCCCTTTTATTTTATAGAGTTATTTTCCTCGAAAGATCTCGCTCTTGGTATGGAAAACCTGCACGCGATGGGACCCTCCCGCTATTAGCAACACCCTACTTCTGTTTCGAGTCCGCTCAACTGTTCGAGCGGCCGTGTTGAGATTGGTAGGGTGGCCTATCCGCTATTGGCAACGCCCTTGTCCTGTTTCGAGTCTGCTCAACAGTTCAAGCAGTCGCGCTGAGAGCGGCAAGGTGGTTCGCCTGACAGCAAGCGCACCCGACAGGCCGCTGAGGATCCATCCTCAAAGCGTCGCGGCTTGGGTTTACGCGCCGGCAAGCCTGTCCAACTAAGAGTAGGGCCTACATACCAAGAAAAATTGAACAGGAAAATAGCATGCATCGTTTTAAAAAGTATTGCAGAGTTATATTACATCAATTTTTGTTGTGGTTCTAACTTAAGATAAAATCGTCTTGGTCATGAACTCGCAGCGGCAAAGAGAAGTGGGGCGCCTAGCCTCGGAGCTGGCCCTCCACCCTCCGGACCCCGTCGACGCGCTTGATGATGGGCTCGATACGCTCCTCGTGCGCCGTGAGGTCCACATCCTCCGACAAGATCTCCAGCGTGGCGACGAAGTTGACGTTGGGGTTCCAGTATGCCACCTTGGTGAGGACCTTGGTCAGGGCGCCCCGGCAGAGCTTCCGGGCCTCATTGGCCACAGAGGTCGCTCGGTTGGAACGGAACTGCTCGAGGGCTCCAAGGACGCCCTCGAAGAACAGAGTCAGCCTGGCATTGGGACTCATGTTCGACTCCTAGGAGTACCTAACATTTGGCATCCCCATGGCGGCCAGCTTCATGGTGATCCTGCCGGCGACGTCGATGAGGCGGCCGATCCAAAGGTTTATGCCCCCCGTGTACTACTTATGTTCGGTGGTATCATTCCTCCGTAGGTGCTTCTCGTCCTCCAGGACCTTGTTCAGAGTCTCCTCATGAGCCCCGGCCTCCGAAAGCTTCCCATCCAAGCCATCCAGCTTCAACTTCAGATCGTTAATGGAGTCATTGGACTCGGAGAGCAGCTTGGTCTTGTCGAAGACTGCGGCCTGGGCATCCGCCAAAGAACAGTTGGCCGTGTCCCTCTCCTTCGTCAGCTTCAAGGCCACCTTCTTCAACTCCTCCCGCTCCAGCTCCAGCTCCTTCGCCTTGTCGGCATGGACCATGACCTGAGCATTGAGTGCCTCTTTGTTCCTCTGCTCCAGCTCCAGGGTCCGTTGCACGACGAGCTTCTCGACCTCCTCATCCTTGCCACGGAGTCTGGCGGCGAGCGCCTCCTCACGAGCAGCAAGGTCCTCCTCTTGGGAGTTAAGCAGAGCCTGGTGCTATTACCGAGCGGCCTCGTCCTTGGTGGCCTGTTCCTTTGCCGCCTCCTGGGCCTTCTCGACGCTAGCCTGCTTCAAAATAAGCTCATGTTTGCGCTCAGCTAGCAAACCCTGGGCAACCCTCAGTTCTTCATAAGCCTCGCGGAACCAGGCCCGTGTCTTGGCGACACGCTCCTCAAGATCTTCCCCCGCCTTGTTCGCCGCCGCCATCCTGGATTTTTCCTTGTCCAGGTGGGCATGGTGGAGCACCTGGAGCTTCTGGAAGTTGACGCTCATGGCCCGAAGAAGCTGCTCCTCTTGGGAACCGCCACCGCCGGTGCTCGGTTCATCAACAACCTGAAGCCCGACGGAGGCGAGCGCCTCGTCGTCGAACACCTCCCCCTCGGTTGGGGCCCTGGTGCTCGCCGTCCCTGGGAGGTGGACCAACAAGACGTCGCCCATCTTGAAGTACTTGCCCGGGCCAGGGGTGGCAGAGGAGGAAGGTTGGTTGTCAACCACCCCCTCCCCGGCAGGCCCCTTGGCGACCTCCTCAGCGGCGGTCTTGGCGGCCTCCTCAGCGGCAATCTTGTTGGCCTCAGGCTCGGCGTCCTTAGCGACCTCCCCGATGGCGGTGTCAATATCCTCCCGGTCCGCCAAGGAAGGGTTTGGATATGAAGAAAGGGAATGAGACGGAGCCAAGATCAAGGTTCGAAAGGAAGAAGAAAGAACAGGGACAGGAAGCAAACAACTTACCCACACCGGGCTGGGAAGAAGTGGCGCCCTCCCCGCCAACATTCCTTGCCGGGGCAGAACCACTGGCACCCAAGCTCGCCTCTAGCTCCTCCATACACGTGGGCTTGGGGGTGGATGCCCTTGCCGGGGACGCCCATCTGGGCGGCGTAGTCGAGATGGGCGGCGTGTTGGGAGTGGCCCTCGGCGGCTCCTCCTGCTACCGTTCTTCTCCTGCAAACCCGGCAAGGTCAGCATCAAGAATTCACACCCCAATGCTCATCAGTGAAGGAGTGAGTGGTGAACTCACGCTGGGGGTGAAGCGAGGGCTGCGTTAGGGGCCGCTGTCCAAGCAGCTCTCCACCAACACTGGCATACACGAAGTACCCGCCTGGGGCTAGTCGCCCGTCGAGGCCTTAGCCCTCTTTGCCACCCTCTGGGCCAGCGCCTCTATGTCCATGTGAAGATAACATCAAATCATAATAGGATTACACGGGCGTAAGGTCAGGAGATGATGGGGGCGAAATACTTACTCGTCTTCCACCTTCCCCCCACTGGCTTCCTCTTCCTCTTCGGGCTAAAAGATCCAAGGTCGAATTCGGCCTCCAGGATGCTGTCCGAGGGAGGGGGAGAAGGAGATGGGGTCCGGTGTCGCTTGGATGAGGAGGAGGCAGTTGCCGTCTTCTTCGCCACCGCGGCCTTCACTGTCTTCTTCGCTGCCGCAACCTTCATTGCCCTCGTCTGGCGCATGAGCTACTCCTGAGCCGGTTGCCGCTACGCGATCCTGCCGGGCTGGACCGGCTCGCCGGAGCTGGCCTGTCGCAGGACGCGTTTCTTCCCTGTGGACGGAGGGTCGCCCACTTCGGCTTCCTCTTCGGGCAACTTGTCGCCCGGATCTTCAATAAGGGGGGCCCGGCGTCGGCGCCGCTGGCCTCCCCGGCAGACTCCGCCCATCTTGGGGCCTTTTCCGGAGCTTCGCCGGGGGGGGCATCAATCACGGAGGGCTTCTACATCAACACCATAGCCTCTCCGATGATGTGTGAGTAGTTTATTTCAGACCTTCGGGTCCATAGTTATTAGCTAGATGGCTTATTCTCTCTCTTTGGATCTCAATACAAAGTTCTCCTCAATCTTCTTGGAGATCTATTCGATGTAATATTCTTTTGTGGTGTTTGTCAAGATCCGATGAATTGTGGGTTTATGATCAAGTTTATCTATGAACAATATTTGAATCTCCTCTTAATTCTTTTATGTATGATTGGTTATCTTTGCAAGTCTTTTCGAATTATTAGTTTGGTTTGGCCTACTAGATTGATCTTTCTTGCAATGGGAGAAGTGCTTAGCTTTGGGTTCAATCTTGTGGTGCTCGATCCCAGTGACAGAAAGGGAACCGACACGTATTGTATTGTTTCCATCGAGGATAAAAAGATGGGGTTTACATCATATTGCATGAGTTTATCCCTCCACATCATGTCATCTTGCTTAAGGCGTTACTCTGTTCTTATGAATTTAATACTCTAGATGCATGTTGGATAGCGGTCGATGTGTGGATTAATAGTAGTAGATGTAGGCAGGAGTCGGTCTACTTGTCGCGGACATGATGCCTATATACATGATCATACCTAGATATTCTCACAACTATGCTCAATTCTATCAATTGCTCGACAGTAATTTGTTTATCCACCGTAATACTTATGCTCTCGAGAGAAGCCACTAGTGAAACCTATGGCCCCCGGGTCTATCTTCTATCATATTATCTTCCAACACTTAGTTATTTCTATTGCCGTTTATTTTACTTTGCATATTTTATTTCTCTCTATCATAAAAATAGCAAAAATATTATCTTATCAATCAGATCTCACTCTCGTAAGTGACCGTGAAGGGATTGACAACCCCTTTACCGCGTTGGTTTTGAGGTTCTTATTTGTTTGTGTAGGTGCGTGGGACTTGAGCGTGATCTCCTACAGGATTGATACATTGGTTCTCAAAAACTGACGGAAATACTTATGCTACTTGACTGCATCACCCTTTCCTCTTCAAGGGAAAACCAATGCAGTGCTCAAGAGTTAGCAAGAAGGATTTCTGGCGCCGTTGCCGGGGAGATTCGCGCCAAGTCAAGTCAAGATTTGACTCCCGACAACGAGCCATTTCTAGCGCCGTTGCCGGGGAGATTCGCACCAAGTCAAGTCAAGATTTGACTCCCGACAACGAGCCATTTCTGGCGCCGTTGCCGGGGAGATTTGCGCCAAGTGAAGTCAAGATTTGATACCGGACAACGAGTCATTTCTAGCGCCGTTGCAAGTCAAGACATACCAAGTACCCATCACAAACTCTTATCCCTTGCATTACATTATTTGCCATTTGCCTCTCATTTTCCTCTCCCCACTTTACCTTTGCCGTTTTATTCGCCCTTTCTTTTCCTCTCACCTTTCTTTCGCCATGTCGGAATCAAAAAGGGTTGGGGGTTCTCTCCCGAGTTTTAGTACTTTGGACAATCCTTCTATTCTCATTAAACTCATAAATAAAGATGCTATGGAAAGACCTACCAGAGTTATCGATGAGAATCTTAATAATTTTGATGACGATGATTCCAGAATTTTTCGTTATTTACTCGATGAATCTTTGAAAGATACTTGGGATAGACTATTAAGGATCAGGGCCAGTTATGTGCCCCAATACCAGATTGAAATTTACTTAAAGAGCTTTTATGTTGCCCTACATTGTTCGTTTAAGCATGTCTTAGATTCTATATTTGAAGAACATTTTCTTGAAGGGGATGCCGTAGATACTTATGAAAAAATGAAAACCATATTTGGGCACCCCATGAATGAGAAGGTTGAATCTACATCTCTTTTGTTCTCTTACCAAAACGAATCTATCAAAGAGATGAAGGCTAGCTTAGATACAAATTTCCGTAACATGCTTAATCTTTATTCTACCATTAATAGCCATGTTCTTTATCAAAATAGAAATATTAATTCCATAGATAGCAATTTTGCTCTTTTCTTCCCTAAAACCAAAGATGGCAATACCTAGATCTATCCTTATTTTCATGCCTAGCTAGGGGCATTAAACGATAGCGCTTGTTGGGAGGCAACCCAATTTTATTTTTATTCCTTGCTTTTTGCTCCTGTTTAGTAATAAATAATTTATCTAGACTCTTTTTTGTTTGTGTTTTTGTGTTTAATTAGTGTTTGTGCCAAGTAGAACCGTTGGGAAGACTTGGGGAAAGTCTTTTTAATCTTGCTGTAAAAAAGAGAAACTTTAGCGCTGACGAGAATCGCTGCCATGTTTATTTGGAGACTGATATTTAGTTAATCCTTTTTTCAGATGATTAATAGATAAATTCCGCACGTCCAGCAATTTATTTTAGAATTTTTGGGGTTCCAGAAGTTTGCGTTAGCTACAGATTACTTCAGACTGTTCTGTTTTTCGTGTGTTGTTTGCTTATTTTGATGAATCTATGGCTAGTAAAATAGTTTATAAACCATAGAGAAGTTGGAATATAGTAGGTATAACACCAATATAAATAAATAATGAGTTCATTACAGTACCTTGAAGTGGTGTTTTGTTTTCTTTCGCTAACGGAGCTCACAAGATTTTCTATTTTGAGTTTTGTGTTGTGAAGTTTTCAAGTTTTGGGTAGAGATTTGATGGATTATGGAACAAGGAGTGGCAAGAGCCTAAGCTTGGGGATGCCCATGGCACCCCAAGATAATCTAAGGACACCAAAAAGGCAAAGTTTGGGGATGCCCCGGAAGGCATCCCCTCTTTTGTCTTCCTCTATCGGTAACTTTACTTGGAGCTATATTTTTATTCACCACAAGATATGTGTTTTGCTTGGAGCGTCTTGTATGATTTGAGTCTTTGCTTTTTAGTTTACCACAATCATCCTTGCTGTACACACCTTTTGAGAGAGACACACATGATTCCGAATTTATTAGAATACTCTATGTGCTTCACTTATATCTTTTGAGCTATATAGTTTTTGCTTTGGTGCTTCACTTATATCTTTTAGAGCATGGTGGTGGATTTGTTTTATAGAAACTATTGTTCTCTCATGCTTCACTTATATTATTTTGAGAGTCCTTTAGAACAACATGGCATTTGCTTTTAGGACTTAATAAAACTTATCTTATGAGTGTGTTGAATACTATGAGAAGTTTGATACTTGATAATTGTTTTAAGATATGGCGATGATGATATTAGAGTCATGCTAGTTGAGTAGTTGTGAATTAGAGAAATACTTGTGTTGAAGTTTGTGATTCCCATAGCATGCACGTATGGTGAACCGTTATGTGATGAAGTCGGAGCATGATTTATTTATTGATTGTCTTCCTTATGAGTGGCGGTCAGGGATGAGCGATGGTCTTTTCCTACCAATCTATCCCCCTAGGAGCATGCACGCAATACTTTGTTTCGATAACTAATAGATTCTTGCAACAAGTATATGAGTTCTTTATGACTAATGTTGAGTCCATGGATCATACACACTCTCACCCTTCCACCATTTCTAGCCTCTCTAGTACCGCACAACTTTCACAGGTATCATACACCCACCATATACCTTCCTCAAAACAGCCACCATACCTACCTATCATGGAATTTCCATAGCCATTCCGGGATATATTGCCATGCAACTTTCCACCGTTCCGTTTGTTATGACACGCTTCATCATTGTCATATTGCTTGCATGATCATGTAGTTGACATCGTATTTGTGGAAAAGCCACCGTTCATAATTCTTTCATACATGTCACCATGAATCATTTCACATCCCGGTACACCGCCTAAGGCATTCACATAGAGTCATACTTTGTTCTAAGTATCGAGTTGTAATTCTTGAGTTGTAAAGTAAATAAAAGTGTGATGATCATCATTATTAGAGCATTGTCCCAAGTGAGGAAAGGATTATGGAGACTATGATTCCCCCACAAGTCGAGATGAGACTCTGGACGAAAAAAGAGAAAAAAGGCCAAAAAAAGAAGAAGGCCTAAATGAAAAAAATGAGAGAAAAGAGAGAAGGGACAGTGCTACTATCCTTTTCCACACTTGTGCTTCAAAGTAGCACCATGATCTTCATGATAGAGAACCTCCTATGTTTTCACTTTCATATACTAGTGGGAATTTTTCATTATAGAACTTGGCTTGTATATTCCAATGATGGGCTTCCTCAAAATTCCCTAGGTCTTCATGAGCAAGCAAGTTGGATGCACACCCACTTAGTTTCTTTTGTTGTGCTTTCATATACTTATAGCTCTAGTGCATCCATTGCATGGAAATCCCTACTCACTCACATTGATAACTATTGATGGGCATCTCCATAGCCCGTTGATACGCCTAGTTGATGTGAGACTATCTTCCCCTTTTTGTCTTCTCCACAACCACCATTCTATTCCACATATAGTGCTATGTCCATGGCTCACGCTCATGTATTGCGTGAAGATTGAAAAGGTTTGAGAACACCAAAAGTATGAAACAATTGCTTAGCTTGTCATCGGGGTTGTGCATGATTTAAATATTTTGTGTGGTGAAGATAGAGCATAGCCAGACTATATGATTTTGTAGGGATAACTTTCTTTGGCCATGTTATTTTGAGAAGACATAACTGCTTAGTTAGTATGCTTGAAGTATTATTATTTTTATGTCGATATTAAACTTTTGTCTTGAATCTTTCGGATCTAAATATTCATGCCACAAATAAAAGAATTACATTGAAAATTATGCCAAGTAGCATTCCACATCAAAAACTCTTCTTTTATCATTTACCTACTCCAGGACGAGCAGGTATTAAGCTTGGGGATGCTTGATACGTCTCCAACGTATCTATAATTTTTGATTGCTCCATGCTATATTATATACTGTTTTAGATGTTTATTGGGTTTATTATACACTTTTATATTATTTTGGGGACTAATCTATTAACCGGAGGCCCAACCCAAATTGCTGTTTTTTTGCCTATTTCAGTGTTTCGAAGGAAAATGATATCAAATGGATTCCAAACAGAATGAAACCTTCGGAAACATGATTTCCTCAACAAACGTGATCCAGGAGACTTGGAGTCCATGTAAAGCAATCAATGAGAAAGGCACGAGGCAGGGGGCGCACCTACCCCCCAGGCGCGCCCTCCACCCTCGTGGGCCCCTTGTTGCTCCATCGACGTACTTCTTCCTCCTATATATACCCATGTACCCTGGAAACATCAGATACGGAGCCAAAATCCTAATTTCACCGCCGCAACCTTCTGTACCCTTGAGATCCCATCTTGGGGCCTTTTCTGAAGCTCCGCCGGAGGGGCATCGATCACGGAGGGCTTCTACATCAACACCATAGCCTCTCCAATGATGTGTGAGTAGTTTATTTCAGACCTTCGGGTCCATAGTTATTAGCTAGATGGCTTATTATCTCTCTTTGGATCTCAATACCTCGATCTTCTTGGAGATCTGTTCGATGTAATCTTCTTTTGTAGTGTGTCTGTCGAGATCCGATGAATTGTGGGTTTATGATCAAGTTTATCTATGAACAGTATTTGAATCTCCTCGGAATTCTTTTATGTATGATTGGTTATCTTTGCAAGTCTCTTCGAATTATCAGTTTGGTTTGGCCTACTAGATTGATCTTTCTTACAATGGGAGAAGTGCTTAGCTTTGGGTTCAATCTTGCGGTGCTCGATCCGAATGACAGAAAGGGAACCGACACGTATTGTATTGTTGCCATCAAGGATAAAAAGATGGGGTTTACATCATATTGCATGAGTTTATCCCTCTACATCATGTCATCTTGCTTAAGGCGTTACTCTGTTCTTATAAACATAATACTCTAGATGCATGTTGAATAGCGGTCGATGTGTGGAGTAATAGTAGTAGATGCAGGTAGGAGTCGGTCTACTTATCGCGGACGTGATGCCTATATGCATGATCATACCTAGATATTATCATAACTATGTTCAATTCTATCAATTGCTCGACAGTAATTTGTTTACCCACCGTAATACTTATGCTCTCGAGAGAAGCCACTAGTGAAACCTATGGCCCCCGGGTCTATCTTCTATCATATTATCTTCCAACACTTAGTTATTTCTATTTCCATTTATTTTAATTTGCATCTTTTATTTCTCTTTATCGTAAAAATACCAAAAATCTTATCTTATCTTATCTATCAGATCTCACTCTCGTAAGTGACCGTGAAGGGATTGACAACCCCTTTATCGCGTTGGTTGCGATGTTCTTATTTGTTTGTGTAGGTGCATGGGACTTGAGCGTGATCTCCTAATGGATTGATACCTTGGTTCTCAAAAACTGAGGGAAATACTTACGCTACTTTACTGCATCACCCTTTCCTCTTCAAGGGAAAACCAACAGAGTGCTCAAGAGGTAGCATTTCTCAATGGGACCACTACCGCCGGCAACCCAAACAGGGGCCCCTTGATGGCCTTGCCGGCCTTCGCGGCCCTGCCGGTCCTCTCAGCCCTGTCGTCGTCGTCCACATTGAGCTGGAAGAGCCTCTAACAAAAATAGGCATTCCCCAGCACTGTGAAGTTATGCTTCAGGCCAGGCCGGAGCCTCATGACATCGGCCGCATTCCTAAAGTCCCACGCTGGCCTCCCCATGTTGTGCAGCGGAGCGATTCGGTGACGAATGAAATCGGCCCCAATCATCTCAAGGGTGAGCCCGGCCATGGTGAGGCTATGGATCCTGGTG
Source organism: Triticum aestivum (assembly GCF_018294505.1). Classification (NCBI taxonomy): domain Eukaryota; kingdom Viridiplantae; phylum Streptophyta; class Magnoliopsida; order Poales; family Poaceae; genus Triticum; species Triticum aestivum. The sequence goes on along the minus strand of NC_057809.1, from coordinate 555,965,880 downwards.
GTGGCGACTGTGAGCTTCTTGTCGTTGACATCGAGGTCTCTCCAGTCCTTGCGGCGGGTCGGCGGGCTCTGGCGAACTTGGCAGAACTCCTGCGGATCCTCCTCCCTGATCCAGAGCCACCGGCCCCGCCACTCGTCCCACCTCTCCTTCTAGGCACCCTCCGGGTACGTTCCCTTCTCCTGGGTCCTCGGGATCTAGGTGATGCACCCAGAAATGGCGTCCCCTGGCTGGATGCGAGGATAGAATTAGTGATGGAAGAGCGTCATGCTGGGGAGCACTCCGGCAAAGCCCTCACAGAGATGGGCGAAGAAGGCCATGCACGCCACGGCATTCCATGTAAAGTTGAGGAGGTGAAAGTCATAGGTGTGCATGATGTCGTTGAAGAAATCAGAGAAAGGGGGGCAGAGCCCACAAGAAAAGTAATCGACGAAGAAGGGGTACCGATCTGTGCCGACCTTGGCAAAATCGACAAGGATGATGTGTGTAGCCGGGTGTCCCATCGTCTTTCTCCCCCACAGGGGCTTGAAGTAGTCCTTGAGGTGGACCGCATCGATCGTCGGGGGAATATAGGCGTGTTGTGTCCGCAACACTGCCAACTCGCTCTCCAGCACCTCTTTCTCCCCGACGTCCTTGGCCACCCCTTTGCTTTTGCCTGTCTTGGGCGCCATGGCAACTGAGAGGGGATGGAGGATTAAGGGAAGTGAGGGCACGACGGCGGCGAGCAAAGGCAAAATCTTGAGGAGGAAGAAGGGAGCGGCGGTTTCGAGATTGGAGAAGGCACAGGGGGTAAATGAGCAGCACGCCTGCGGTTTCTCCTTTTCTATGGGGAAGGCGCGGGCCGCTTCCTTACCATTTACCACGATGTGACGCATGCGTGAATCAACCGCCCTACGCATGACCCCCACATCATGCATTCAACACGGGTCGTGGGGAAGTGCAACTGGCGAGGGAGTTACTACGGTAAAATTCCACCGCACGCGTGCCCGTGCACCGTTCTGGGCCTGGCCCATGCTCCATGCTTATATGTGGCCCAGGTCCGGGGGCTTCTATCGGTGTACAAAAGCAGGGGTCCTTTTTGTACCCCTTTACTTCTATGCGTGCAGTGACAGCCACATGCCTGCGGCCACACTGGGCGAGACAAAAGACAAAGGGCCTGCGAGGCCTTGATAGGAACCAAGAAACAAGACAACAGCAAGGCCCCTTGCCGAGGATGCCCACGAGGCCCCGGCAAGGCTCCTGCCAAAGATACCCATGAGGCCCCGGCAAGACTCTTGCCGAGGGCGCCCACAAGGCCCTGGCAAGACCCTTGCTAGGAAGATCAGTAAGACCGTGGCAAGGCCTTGTCACCCCATCGCCACCCCAACTCAGGGGCCGACCCACCAACTAAGCAGGTACCCACGTGGCAGTACATGGCTCCTAAGCCAACTAGTCAAGCACCTACATGGTGGCATGCAGATCTTCACGAAGACCCTGCCACCACGCCAGCTCAGCAGCCTGCCAGCCTACATGGCGCTGCATGCCTCGTTGGCCTGGACGCGTGTCGGAGCAAGGCGAAGCGGCGATGGACGGGACGGGTGTCGGTGTCAAAACCGGCGGATCTCGGGTAGGGGGTCCCGAACTGTGCGTCTAGGTCGGATGGTAACAGGAGGCAAGGGACACGAAGTTTTACCCAGGTTCGGGCCCTCTAGATGGAGGTAAAACCCTACGTCCTGCTTGATTAATATTGATGATATGGGTAGTACAAGAGTAGATCTACCACGAGATCAGAGAGGCTAAACCCTAGAAGCTAGCCTATGGTATGATTGTTGTTCTGTATGTTGTCCTACGGACTAAAACCCTCCGGTTTATATAGACACCGAAGAGGGTTAGGGTTACACAAAGTCGGTTACAATGGTAGGAGATCTGCATATCCGTATCGCAAGCTTGCCTTCCACGCCAAGGAAAGTCCCTTCCGGACACGGGACGAAGTCTTCAATCTTGTATCTTCATAGTCCAGGAGTCCGGCTGAAGGTATAGTCCGGCTATCCGAACACCCCCTAATCCAGGACTCCCTCAGTAGCCCCCGAACCAGGCTTCAATGACGATGAGTCCGACGCGCAGATTGTGTTCGGCATTGCAAGGCGGGTTCTCCCCCAAATTCCGTGTACCTGTTGAATGAAGTCCGGTTTCTTGTAGATGTTGCGCTCCTTGGCTTCTACGCCCAATAAGGGCCGCTTCCCACGTGTCAAACGAATATGAAAAGTCTGAGTGTTTTTACATTCACACCCCTAGCCACGCAAATGAGCTGCCCTATTTAAGGGGACGAGGATTTAGATCCAAACCACATCTTCCCCCCTTCGCGAGTGTTCATCAGAGCGCATCCGACAAAGGTCCATTCCACCATGGCCAGCCATCGCAACTCCTCCTCTCGCCCTTCCAGCCCTCAGCCTGGGTACTGGGAGAGATGCTCCGTCCCGCATAGGGAGCTAGTGACGCTCCAGACGAAGGGATTCCTCCCCCTGGCCTACATGGTCCCGGTTCGAGCCGGTCTTGCCGTCTATAATGGCAGAAAGCAAGCGGAGAGTGCCCCCAATCCCTCCAAAGGAGAGCGGGTATGCCTTGTCCCTTATCTAATAAGGGGGCTCGGGTTTCCAATCCATCCATTCCTCTGGGGGCTACTGGAGTTCTATGGTCTCCAGCTACACAATCTCACGCCAGCCTCCGTATTGCATATCGCGGGCTACGTAGCCCTCTGCGAGCTGTTTTTGGGCGTCGAGGCTCACTTCGGGCTATGGAAAAGATTATTCTGCCTTGTGCCCCGCTCTAAGGAGGGGTCAATGTATCAAGTGGGCGGAGCCGAAGTGTGGCGCACACTACAAGAAATATGTCAACTTATGACCTACTGTCAGTGACCCTCGAAGAATTGGTCATAAATTTATGACCATTTTAGACCAATTGGTCAAAAGCTATTCAGGGGGCTCCAAACCCTAAACCATTGCGACCATTTTGGTCAGAAAGGTCGTAATTTCCTTACACGAAATGGTCACAAAGCAAACAGTGCTAGTCCGCTGCCTTATTTCTAGTTGTTAATGACCAATATAGATGGTCATAGCCTTGTAGATTGTGGTGGGTTGTGATGACTAGGCGCCATCTCATCAGTTTTGCCTATGTGTCATGTCCATGTGGCAGTTTTTGCCCTAGGTTGTGAAGCAACCTATATTTCTATCATTCCCAAAATTCCCAAAAAAATCTCATAAGTTCTTTGGGGCATATCTTCATTAAATATGTAAAAATCCTTCCTTGCCTAGTTCAAAACTAATTCAACAATATTCATTTTCCTATTCTGTTCACAACAACACTTTATGAAGGAAGTGCTATTTATATATTCTTGATAGCCCTCGGAATTTTTGGGCACTCTTTCCTATCCAAATCATTACCGCATGACAAAATTCAGCTCCATTTGCCTAGCAAATCTTCCTCAGCAAATTTCCAAAGTTTTTGTCCACCTAGAAGCATTGTGAAGGAAGTACCTTTTTTATATCTCTAAATGACATGAAATTTATACAGTTCCTTCATATGCCCAAATTATCACCCTCCTCCAAATTGCAGCTCAGTCAAATCATCTATGTGAGCCCAGGTTCAATTTATATTTTATGGCCAAATTGGCATGTTGCAAAGCAAGTGTTATATAGACCCCTCCTATTACCCTCAAACTTTTCGGGCACTCTTCCATACCCAAATCATTGCCACATGATAATATTCAGCTCAATTTTCCTAGTACATCTTTCTCGGGAAATTTCCAAAGTTTCTACCTCGAGAGAAGCTTTGTGAAGTAAGTACTAGCTAGGCTTACCCAAATTATCTGCAAATTTACCAGCGCATGACCATACCTATGTAACTTACCTACACCAATTTTGAGCTCATTGCATTCATCCAATCTCTCTCACTAATTTCCCCAAGTTTCTGTCCATAGAAGAGCATTGTGAAGGAAGTACTACTTTGGCATGTCCAAATGGTATCAATTTTCTACAATGCTTTCCTATGCCCAAATAACCATCCTCCACAAAATTTCAGCTCACTCCATTCATTATTTTGAGCCCAGCTTCAACATTCATATTTTTGTCCAGCGTGGTACTTTGCAAAGCAAGTACTACCTAGGATCCTCCTTTTGAGCTAAAAATTTGTGAAGACATTCTCCTTAGTAGATGATCATCCTCAGCCAAAACTCACACCCATTGGCCATGTGCATTTCCCGTACCGCTAATCAAACACTTGGCTGCTAATTCATGTTTGAGCATCGATCGGTCTCCTCGTGAGAATCGTATGTTGTAATTTTCTTCCTAGCACCAACCTGGGGAGTGCCCAACCCACTAGACATGCCTAGGCCGCCCAGAACACATGGTAACATTACGGTCACGCGGTGACCACGCGACGGGCATGCGAGTTTACGCGCTCTAGAGTTGGGGCCCTTGGCCACCGCCCAAACCTCGACGTATCGCCACCAAACCATGTATTTATGATTAAATAGGTCCTTATGTAACTAGAAATGATTTTTGGAAAAAATAAATAGCAAACTATGAGGCAGCTGCAGTTCAAATTTGACCCGCTTCCAACTGAATCGACGGAAATTTGTCTTTTTCATGAGAGGTGGATCAAAATTTTTTACACCCAACCATTTTGTCAACTGTGCATTAAATATGGCCTAGTATTTTATAAAAATGATTTGGTCCAATTTTGCAACAATTATTTGGTAGTTCCTTCACAAAAAAACCTCCTTTCTGGCACTCGAAAAATGGGAAATGGTTTTTTCGTCCAACGAAAATGAAAACTTCCTTAGGCAACATTGTTTGCCATTCCAATATGCACCCTTCTGCACAATATGAGATTATTTGAACAAACTATGCCATGAATGTGGCCATAAGATTGATCATTTGGCTTGAAAGCCATTGATCTCCACACGTGATAGCTCGTTTCTGAGAACACTTTTTTAAAATAATTGCCGTATTACAAGTTTGTTATTTTCCATGGGAACTTGGCCACATATAATGACACAATGCGAAGGTTTCCCAATTTTTTGATTTTTTTTGAATTTTTTATGCCCGTTTCAAAATGCGGTCAAAACGACGGGAATGACCGTTCCTAGCTAGTGGTTGAATCTTGGATTTTTTTTGGTGTTTCTCTGATTAAATAGGTACTTATGTACCTAGAAATGATTTTGTAAAAAAATAAATAGCAAACTATGATGCAGCTGCAGTTCAAATTTGACCCGCTTCCTACTGAATCGGCGGAAATTTGTCTTTTTCACGAGAGGTGGATCAAAACTTTGTACACCCAACCATTTTGTCAATTGTGCATTAAATATGGCCTAGTATTTTATAAAAATGATTTGGTCCAATTTTGCAACAATTATTTGGGAGGTCCTTCACAAAAAAACCTCCTTTTGGGCACTCAAAAAATGAAAAATGGTATTTTCGTCCAAAGAAAATGAAAACTTCCTTAGGCAACATTGTTTGCCATTCCAATATGCACCCTTGTGCATAATATGATATCATTTGAACAAACTATGCCATGAATGTGGCCATAAGATTGATCATTTGGCTTGAAAGCCATTGATCTCCACACGTGATAGCTCGTTTCTGAGAACACTTTTTTAAAATAATTGCTGTATTACAAGTTTGTTATTTTTCCTGAGAACTTGGCCACATATAATGACACAATGCGAAGGTTTCCCAATTTTTTGATTTTTTTTGAATTTTTTATGCCCGTTTCAAAATGCGGTCAAAACGACGGGAATGACCGTTCCTAGCTAGTGGTTGAATCTTGGAATTTTTTGGTGTTTATCTGATTAAATAGGTACTTATGTACCTAGAAATGATTTTTGTAAAAAATAAATAGCAAACTATGATGCAGCTGCAGTTCAAATTTGACCCGCTTCTGACTGAATCAACGGAAATTTGTCTTTTTCATGAGAGGGGGATCAAAACTTTTTACACTCAACCATTTGGTCAATTGTGCATTAAATATGGCCTAATATTTTATAAAAATGATTTGGTCCAATTTTGCAACAATTATTTGGGAGGTCCTTCACAAAAAAACCCTTTTGGGCACTCGAAAAATTGAAAATGGTTTTTCCGTCCAAGGAAAATGAAAACTTCCTTAGGCAATATTGTTTGTCATTCCAATATGCACCCTTGTGCACAATATGAGATCATTTGAACAAACTATGCCATGAATGTGGCCATAAGATTGATCATTTGGCTTGAAAGCCATTGATCTCCACACGTGATAGCTCGTTTCTGAGAACACTTTTTTAAAATAACTGCCGTATTACAAGTTTGTTATTTTTCCTAGGAACTTGGCCATATATAATGACACAATGCGAATGTTTCCCAATTTTTTGAATTTTTTTGAATTTTTTATGCCCATTTCAAAATGCGGTCAAAACGGCAGGAATGACCGTTCCTAGCTAGTGGTTGAATCTTGGAATTTTTTTGGTGTTTCTCTGATTAAATAGATACTTATGTACCTAGAAATGAGTTTTGGAGAAAATAAAGAGCAAAGTATAAGGCAGCTACAATTCAAATTTGAGCCGCTTCCAGCTGAATCGGCGAAAATTTGTCTTTTTCACGAGAGGAGGATCAAAACTCTTTACACCCAACCATTTGGTCAATTGTGCATTAAATATGGCATAGCATTTTGGAAAAATGATTTGGTCCAATTTCGCAACAATTATTTGGTAGGTTCTTCACAAAAAGAACCCCTTTTGGACACTCGAAAAATAAAAAATGGGCACTTGAAAAACCTCCTCAATTATTGACAAGAGGTGGATAGACAACTATTGAGACACAAGCATTTGGTCAATTGTACCTAAAATATGATCTAATGTTATTGAAAAATAGAGTGGTGCCATTTTGCAGCAAATATTGGTAGGTGCTTCAAAAAATATATAACATTTTCGACACTCCAAAGGTTGAAAATGTTTTTTTGCAAATAAAACTCATTTTTGAGATCAATTTTTAAAGATATTTGTATTATTCTAGGTTTGTTATTTTTCTGAAAAACAAGTCTCACTTGTGACACGATGCTATTGTTCTTATTTTTTTCTAATTCTATGATGTTATAAAATAGGTGACATGATTTAGCATATTATTTAATTGATTACGACCAATTTAGATGGTTATAAAATCGTCAAAGTGTGTACTACATTGTGATTGGTGGAACCGTTTGTGGCACGGATCGATGAGATGGCAGACATCCTACCATCCATTGCTAGCAATCCAACGTCCATCCATCCGTCCATGCAAAGAAAGGAAAAAAAACCACCGCACCAAACCCTACCTCTCTCTCACCTCTTGTCCCTTCCTTCCGCCCGCCGCCTCCCTCTCTCTGTCCCCGATCCAGACCGGCCTCTCCCTCACCCCTCGCGCCACGCCCTCCTTCCCTCGCGCTGGCACCGGCGGCACCCTCCTTCCTTTCTATCATCGGCGGCGCCCTCCTTCCTTTCTGTCACCGGCGGCGCCCTCCTTCCCTCGCGCTGCACCCGAACCTCGCTCCCGCTCCCAGCTCTTCTTCCTCCTCCGCTACAACTAGGGTTTCGTCTCCCCGATCCCCAATCCCCGAAGCTCGGATCCAGCAGCAGCATCAGCGATGGCGGCCGCGGGAGATCCTCTCCAAGGTCAAGCATGTCCAGGCCAAGCCTGCCGGCCGCCCTCGCGGGTGACTGCCTCTGCGGTGACGATGGCGGCCTCGTCGTCCCTGAAGGCCACGACGCCCCTCAAGGCCGACCTCCGCCGCGTGAGTGATCCATCGTTCTCGTCTCTCCAACAGTTCGGTTCTCGCCACTTCGATTTGTTTCGATTCCACAAGATATTGTGTACCACTTCAGTACGTGCGTGCGTGTGAGCTGACTGTTCTTCTGTGTGGTTCGTAGGTGTTCCAGATGCACGCACGAGTTCGACCTGCACAAGCCACCGGTGCTGCAGGAGGTGGCGGATTTCTTCAGTGGCCACGGAATCGAGGACTTCACCTTCAGCAGGGGCAGGGTGAAGGTGACCCATCTGAGTTACCTTAAGCCCGTGTATCATCTATATGAAATAATAGGTCTATTAGTCACCAATAATAGGTCTATTAGTCACCAATCAAGGTGACTAATGTGCCACTGCTGACACACCACACATTCCAGTAAAATTGCACACAGATTTATCACCATAAAGGTATCCATCTCTGTGTCGACTAACATTCTTATTGGCACTGTGTTGCAAATTTTTTCATATTGGCAAGCAGTAGCATTAGAAGGTCATCTTCATGACACAGTATTGTTGTTTGCTGAGTGAGTATTTGTGGACGGAGTACACTAATTTTTTCTGGAACTGTTAGTCAGTAGCTTAGCATCACTGTAGAATATGTTAAGTAATAGTGAGTGAACAAATGCATTGCAGAGATTGCTCGTAGTCGAGACCTATCCTTCCTTTAATTATTTTTTGGGAATATGCACGAGTGTGCGTATCATGCATTAGAGAAGGAGCCTTCCTTTAATTCTTGAACACTAACATCTTACTCTATTCTCTCTGTTATGTAGGTACGGCTCATGCAATGTTCACTCGCTTTGCCGTCAGTTGTCAAGGGCTGCTCATATCTGACAGCCCCGTAAATATTGTTAACGCCCATGTGGGTGCTCTCTTGTCTGGGATCTCTATGTGGAACTGATTTAAACACTGCTGTGTGATATGACGAGTTATTCCGAATCGGAGTGTGATATTGATATTATGAGTCAGTAATAATATATGGGCTTGAGAACATCCTTTTGTTGCTGCATTTGAATTTTTTTTCCTTCTGCATCTGCTTGTCTAGCCTGGGGTATATTTTTGTGCAACGCCGGTGCGACCATGTTGTCTCAGTTCCTTGTGGTATGCCATGTTTGCTGAGCTATCATTCGGCGTCATGTTAAGGGCTGTTGACAACTTATGCTTCCATAAGCTGAGGCACGCTTGTTGGATATCTAGTTTCTTTTTTGTCATCCCAATGTGGTAGCTATGCTACTACTACTACTACTACTACTATCTGCATTTAATCCTGATTAGTAGCTTCATCAATAAGTGGCAAACAAAACAATGTTGATTTTCATCTTATCTCTGTGACAACCAATGGAGTTGAATTGCAGCATGCATGTCAAAGCTGGGTTCAATTCTTGGGCAATATATGGTAGTTTCCACTCTTCACGCCCAAGATTAGTATGATGCAGCTCTCCCTCCTCACTCCATACATCCAGGTACTAGTTACCCAACGAGCAGCCCTGCACCTCGCTGGATCTCGCCCAAACCATCTTGCTGCTTCTGGCAGGGAATACTCTCTGTTGAGTATTTTGAGGAATGAATATCTGTTAAGTATGGAGTTAGGATTATCTAATAAAATTTCTGCTATATATATAACTGAGATTGCTAGCATCATTTACACAAGATACACCCTTTGAATTGAATTGATTGGTTTAGTTTCGTATATTCTTCACCCAGCCTTCTATCATGCTTGTAACTAGTGCTCTGCTCATGTTGTTAGACAGGATTTTCACTTCCTGCCATCCCAGCCTTCTATCATGCTTACAAGATTTATATTTGCATGGCAGTAGCACCAGTACCTTGCTGCTGTTGGGAACGGAAGGGAGCTGTTCCATGCACTGAATCTGGGGAGAAAATCACCTTCGGCATGTACACCATCACCTTGGGCATGCTTGTGGCGCTGCTGCTCGGCCTCAACATGTCCTGGAGTGCCATTAGCGTCGCCCTCACGCTCATCTTCCTCGACTTCAAGGATGCTCACCCCTGCCTCGAGAAGGTAATTGTCTGTCCATCCGTCTGTAGTTAAATAAGTTGTGCCCCATTGATGTCCTACTACTGTTAATTGTCACTACCATGGTGCTGATGCTGTTCAGAATATGATATGTGCCTTAATTCTAAGTTCTGGTCTCTCTTAAGAGACACTTCTAGCTTTTCTGACTCAAAGTTGTTAACTTGGTACTGCATGAGTTTTACTACTGCTAACACAGAGAGTATTTACTACTGCCAACACAGAGATTTTGTATGCATGCTACCTGATGAGTGCTTTCTTTGTAATATTTCACCTTCGTATGCATAGGTTTATTCGGTTTGAATATTGCATGACATGAAATAGATATTTACAGTGTTTTTCTCAACTTGTTTTCACTGTCACTTGATATATACTTGCTTGTACTTGAAGCTGTGGGTTAATGTTGGTGGTTTTGTTCTACTTGGATGCATTGGTACCCATCATCGAGCGAACGGATGCAACAACGGCAAGAAGCTCATGGCTGTGTGCATCTAAAGCACACCATGGACACCATCCACTTCCTCATCAATGCTAACTCAATCCAGATCATCGTCGACACTATCATCCACAGGTATCTTCCTTGGTTCCCTTTATTCTCTCCTGCCTTTGTGATGTTAGTATGCGTGTGCTGACGAGTATTGTTAGATCTTGCCAGTTGAATGTATGGTCGTGATAGTAGAATGTTATTTTGTTTCAGGCGCAATGTGCTGTAGTGCAGTTTTTTGCACAACCTGCATATGTGCCATGCATATTCATATTGTGTCTCTGTTTCTTATATGAACTACTATCTCATTTTAACTAGCTCGACAACAAAAAGCATGGTACTAGCTGAATTTGTGTTATCATTCTAAATACATGTCCTTTTCTTGAATGGTCTGTTCATAATATATTTGCCCCATTTTTTCTCATTCTTCTCTGATTCATGTAACAGGATGACAGATCAAGCCATGTTGCTGTTTTGTTTGGTCTCAGCCCTGACTATCGCCGTCGAGCGAGTCCGGCGTGTTGTTCATCTGACTATGGTTCCAGCCCTGACTATCAAAGTTTTTGTCCTGTTGAAGTTGCATAGAAATATGAGAGAGTCCAGCGAGTCCAAGAGCTTGTGAAGTAGTACTATATTACACTTGTAGAGCTTGTAAAGTATTGTATTATACATGGCCCTTTGTAATGGCACGGATAGAGCTTGTATTATGTGATCTGGTTGCTCTTGTTTAAGTATTGTGTGTGTTTTTGTCTCTGCCAATCTAAATACTGCTTGAAATATGAAGAATATGAGTCTGATAGATGGGACCCACTTACCTCACAAATGGAAACCTGTTACCAGAACCTAACAATTGGGACATATCTGACTAGTGGAACCACTTATCTGACTAGTGGACCCTTCTTTTGGGGAAAAAAGAAAAACTAAATTCGTTTAGACAAAAAGGCCACAATCCAACAATAAAAAAGGCTGCAATGTTGGGCTTGGCCCATGAAGCTGATAAAAATTGATAGAAAAAATACATTAAAAAGGCCGAATTGTTGGGCTAGGCCCATGTAGAAAATTGAATTGGACCGGGCTGAATCTTGTGCCACGTCAGATTGCCACGCTGGATGCCTACATGGCCTGGGGAGGTTGCTAGTGACCAAAACGCCACAGTAGATGTATTTTGGTCATAAACGTCTTCGACCATTCCGGAAGAAAGGTCGCTATAGTCAGTTTATGACGGCCAGCTTTTGACCTTATGTTTTTGGTCACAAAAAGGTCACAAATGGAAATTTGTGACCATTCAGTGACCAATAGTGGTGGTCACAAGTTGACATATTTCTTGTAGTGGCATCGCCGGGACCGGATATCTGTTCGGAACCCCAAAGAAGGCGTCCGAAGACTGGCCCTCGGAATGGTTCTATATAGAAGACGTCCTGCTACCGGATCCTGTCCGGATCGACATCCCTGAATTCGACAGTGCTCCCTTAAAGAAGCGCCTAAGCTGGCATCCACGGAGACCTCAGAGGGAAAGTGACAGGAACATCATTTACCTGATGGGCCGAATAAGATTGTTAGCCCATTCTGGACTAACCATGATTGGGGTTATGGCCAAATGCATCATGCGGGGGGTGCAGTCGCTTCAGTATAGAAGCCACCCCATGTGGGACTTCAACAGGGAGGATGACGCCACCCTCTACGGACGTAAGGGGCCGGATTCAGCTGCCGCTCTACTAAAGATCTTGTCCACTTTGTATAAGGGAGAAGAGGAGGAATTTCTCCGCGTCAACCCACAGGGCGGATTCTCTATGCACAATCCCCCAAGCTGGGTAAGTGGTCACATTTACTTGCCCATCCGTTTTGTATTCCCATTGTTAAATATTCAGTCCGATGACTCCAACGCAGGAACTGCGTCGGGCTGTTAAGGAGATAAGCAGCCCTCCTCCACAACCCGAGGACCCAGGACGGTCCCTCGACCCGGCCTCTCAAGAGGATCCGGACATATCTGTGGAGCTGATTGATGGAGTGTTCCATCAATTGAGCAAGGACAACGCCTTGGTGGCCATTACGGCCGATTACCCAGGGCTAATTCTGGCCTCCCAGGTAACTGAGATCGAAGTCCCAGTACCCCGAATAGGTGTCCGCCCTCTCGTGTTTTCAGTTTCCTGATTACAACCGAACTTTGCAGGGGAGGTTTTTGAGGCGGAAGGTCGAACCTGCGGCGACAAGCCAACGAGGGGCCGCAGGGCCCCGTGGGCAAAAAAGAAGTGCAGTCCAGACCGAGGCGTCAGCGCACAGGTATGGCGCGCCCCCCTATCCCAGGTGTTATACCTTCGAGGCACATTGACACTCGTGCTCTCTTCAGGACAAAGAGACCTCGCCGGACTATATCCGGAGAGGCTGCCAATCGCGCCTCCACCAGCCAGGCTCCAAAGCCTGGTCCGGAGGCGGAGGCAAACGCAAGGCGCGCGCCAGACGCTCCTCCGGCGGAGGATGTGGACGGGTTGTCTGCCACCAACTCTGAGGTGGAGAGTGCCATGAACCACAGGCATCGCCGGACAATTCTACGCGACGCTTGTTTCTCCCAAGGGGCGTTAGATGCCTTCAATTCGGGAGATGCGTACCTCCATGCCACTCAAAATTGTCTAGCCAAAGCCATGGAGCAATATGTAAAAGACATACGGGTAAGAAAATACTGGTAATTATATATATATATACCAGTAGCCCCCGAGACTTGAAACAGTTAGAATAACTGATTTAAGGATCATTTGTTATGCAGGTTCTTACAGAAAAGAATTCCCTACTGTCCAAGGAGCTGGAAGAGTGCAAAGCCCAACTTGAGGCCGCACTGGCCGCAACAGGGGAGCCTAAGGAGACCCCCTCTGGTAACATACACTTCGAAAGATAAGTATTTTGTGAAGCACGGCATGGGTGCGAATCTGACAAATGAATTTGCAGATGGCGCCGGATTGAATCCGGAAAGACAACACCTCCTACGCCAGCTAAAGGCTGGTGAGAAGGTGCTGACAAAGGTGAGGCGGGAGAAGAACGATCTCCAAGATGCCAACACCAAGCTGGGCGTCGAGCTGAAAGATGTTCGTGCCCAGCTGTCAGACTCCGTGAAGGAGAATCAGCGGCTTCGGCGCGACATATTTAGTAAGTGCTTGAACGAACATTTGAAAGAAAGTTCGGCGCAAAAGTCGACTAATAGAGCAATGTCTGTAGGTGTGCTAACAGGTCGTCCTGCAGAGGAGATGCCCGGTTCTACGGGTGACCTTCTTCCCGAGCTGTCGCAGCTGCTCGATCGAGTTCGGCAGGTGATGCAAGGCATCGCCCAGGCCCTATGGCCATCCATCTCCATGCCCGAAGGTCTTGGAGAGCTTGCGGAGAAGCTAAAGGGAGCACGGCGGCGATTCCAATTGTGGAAGATCTCGGCCTGCCGTCAAGGCGCTAGGGGGGCCTGGGCCATGGTGAAGACACGGTACACAAAGGCTGACCCCAACCACATGGCCGAGGTCGGTCCTGTAGGGACCGATGGGAAGGAGATCCCTGTAAGCTTAGTATACGGCCAAGTAGAGTTGGCCGCAAAGTATTCCCAGCAGGACTGTAAATTAGACATCCTGTTAGATGGTATTGAAGAGGAATACAATCAGTCAAAATGACTATGTAATTTAATTGATATTTATAATGCCTTCTAGCCGGACTGTAGATCATTTATCATGGCCGACCTTTTCGCTTCAGCCTCGGGTCCTGATGGTCCGGAGTGTGTCCGAATTCCCATGCGGTTATATAGGAACCGGGGAATGCATGGAGACTAGGCGTAGGGGTCATTAGTGCGTGAACAGACAAGTGCCCGACTAGTTATGTTATATTACATGGTTAGTAAGAAACATCTTCCAGGGAGAATAGTTCTGTTAGGGGTTCCTTTCCCTGGGAGGCATGCCCTAAAGTGCATGTCCATGCTGCGAAAAGAAATGCAGGAAAAACATCTGGGGGCATGTAGGTAAATAAAAAAAGATCATCTTTAGTTCACCGACCGAATATTCCCTTAAGAACGCTAGCTTTCGGCTTCACCTAGTCTGAGGTACATGTCCGGCTGACCCGGCAGTAACAATCGCAGAGGTGCTCCCTTTACCACCTAGCCGAACAATCGGGAACGTAGGGGTAAGCACAGGAGCCAGGCAACCCAGCTTGGCCAAAACTTAAGTCATATCGATGCATATAATGGTGAATAATAGGCACATGCGGAAGTGTGACACATGTGTTGGGCATGAAGCCCGTATAAATAAGCTTATGTTTAAAGAAGCCCCCAGGTTTAGTGAGCGCGGATAGCGCATCACTTTATGAGCTTTTAAAGGTTATAAGAGAGAGAGAGAGAGAAGAAGAGGAATGTAAGACAGAAAGTATGTATAAAAAATGGACAGAGGAAGGAGACGAACACAAAGTCCGGCGCTAGGCATAGAATCTTCGGAGACGGGCTGCGTTCCATGGGTTCTGCTCGAGTCGGTTATCCGATGCATTTCGCAGGCGGTACGCTCCACCAGTCAGGACTTGGTCAATTATGAAGGGTCCTTCCCACTTGGGCTTGAGTTTGTCCTTTTTCTTATCCGGCAGGCGTACAACTAATTCGCCAACGTTGTAATTTTTGGCCCGTACTTCTCTGCTTTGGTATGTTCGAGCCTGCTGTTGATAGAATGCGGAACGGGCTTTTGCGTCACGCTCCTCCTCCAATGCATCCAAACTGTCATGCCGATCGAGCTCGGCTTTTCTTTCTTCGTACATGCGCACTCGAGGTGAGTCATGAATTATGTCGCAAGGCAAAACTGCCTCTGCGCCGTACACCATAAATAATGGTTTGTATCCGGTGGTGCGATTCGGCGTGGTCCGCAGCCCCCAGAGTACGGAGTCAAGCTCCTCTACCCAGTGCGTGTTAGATTCCGTGAGGGACCGCACTAATCTGGGTTTAATGCCGCTCATGATAAGACCATTTGCACGTTCGACCTGGCCGTTAGTTTGTGGGTGATAGACGGAAGCATAATCGAGCTTGATGCCCATGTTTTTGCACCAGAGTTTTACCTCGTCGGCCGTAAAGTTCGTGCCGTTATCAGTGATGATGCTGTGGGGGACGCCGTAACGGTGTACAACCCCGGATATAGAGTCTATCACAGGTCCGGATTCGGCCGTCTTAACAGGCTTGGCTTCTATCCATTTGGTGAACTTATCCACCATGACTAGTAAGTATTTTTGCTTGTGGGTTCCGCCTTTAAGGGGTCCAACCATATCAAGCCCCCAGACCACGAAGGGCCAAGTGATGGGGATAGTTTGGAGGGCGGTGGGTGGCATATGGCTTTGGTTTGCGAAGAGCTGGCAACCGGTGCATCATTGGACTAAGTCCTGGGCGTCTGCCTGGGCCGTCGGCCAATAAAAGCCTGTGCGGAAGGCCTTGCTCACAAGGGACCGAGCTGCAGCGTGATGACCACCGAGTCCGACATGAATTTCAGCCAGGAGGTTCCGCCCTTCCTCTTCGGAGATGCACCTTTGAAGGACTCCGGTAGTGCTTTTCTTATAAAGCTCTCCCTCGTGGACTTTGTAGGCTTTGGATCGCCGCACTATGCAGCGTGCCTCATTTTGGTCCTCGGGGAGTTCCTGCCTAATAAGGTAGGCGAGGAATGGTTCTGTCCACGGGGCGATGACAACCATTATTACGTGGGCTGAAGGTGTTATTTCATTGGCAGAGCCGCCGATTGTTTCAGAATGTTCGGTGTCGGGCAGTGCGGTTAGGTCCGGGCTGGTGTTGTGCGGCTCCCCTTCCCATACTACGGATGGCTTGAACAACCTTTCCAAGAAGATGTTGGAGGGGACTACATCGCGTTTTGCACCGATGCGTGCCAGGACATCTGCCGCTGATTATTTTCCCGGGCTATGTGGTGAAATTCAAGCCCTTCGAACCGAGCTGACATTTTTAGGACGGTGTTGCGGTAAGCTGCCATCTTTGGATCCTTGGCGTCGAAGTCTCCATTTATTTGGGATATTGCGAGGTTAGAGTCCCCGCACACCTCTAGGCGTTGAATGCCCATGGATACTGCCATCCGGAGACCATGTAAAAGGGCCTCATATTCGGCTGCATTGTTGGAGCCTGTGTACATAATCTGGAGTACGTATTGAACTGTGTCTCCTGTGGGGGACGTCAAAACGACGCCAGCCAACATCTTGGAGCCGTCAAAATGCATGATCCAATTTGAATATGTGCCGTACTCTTTAGGGAGTTTGGCCTCCGTCCATTCTGCGACGAAGTCGGCCAAGACTTGCGACTTGATGGCTCGCCGTGGCTTATAAGCTATGTCGAACGGAGGAGCTCAATAGCCTATTTTGCAATCCGGCCCGTTGCGTCACGGTTATTTATAATATCGTTAAGTGGTACTTCCGAGGCTACTCTGATTGAACACTCTTGAAAGTAGTGTCGTAGCTTCCGGGATGCCATGAATACCGCGTACGCAATCTTTTGATAATGCGGGTACCGTGATTTGCAGGGAGTGAGGACAGTGGGAACATAATAGACCGGCTTTTGAAGGGGGGATTTGTGTCCGTCCATTTCTCGTTCGACGATGAGCACTGCGCTTACAACCTGATGTGTTACTGCAATTTACAATAGCATTGGTTCGCCAATGTTTGGTGCGGCCAGGACTGAATTTGTTGCCAATATGGCTTTTATTTCGTCGAGTCCGGCCGTGGCTGCATCCGTCCATTTGAAGTGTTCGGTGAGCCAAAGGAGGCGGTAAAGGGGTAGGGCCTTTTCTCCCAAGCGGGAGATAAAGTGGCTTAGAGCCGCCACGCATCCGGTTAGCTTTTGTATTTGTTTGAGGTCCTTTGGGATATCCAGTTGCGACAGAGCTCGGATCTTAGCTGGATTTGCTTCAATTCCTCTATTGGATACAATGAAGCCCAAGAGCTTTCCGGCTGGAACGCCGAAAACGCATTTCTCCGGGTTGAGCTTGATGTCGTATGTTCGGAGGTTATCGAATGTGAGCCTCAAGTCGTCTACTAGAGATTCGACATGTCTTGTTTTGACGACCACATCATCTACATATGCCTCCACTATTTTGCAGATCTGGTTTGCCAGACATGTCTGAATCATGCGCTGATATGTTGCGCCGGCATTTTTGAGCAAGAAGGGCATTGTGTTGAAACAGAATGGGCCGTATGGTGTGATGAATGCCATTGCGGCTTGGTCTGGTTCTGCCATCTTGATTTGATGGTAGCCGGAATATGCGTCGAGGAAACACAACGAAACGTGTCCTGCGGTAGCGTCGATAATTTGATCGATGCGGGGGAGTGGGAAGGGATCCTTTGGGCAAGCCTTGTTAAGGTCCTTAAAATCAACGCACAGGCGCGAGGATTTGTCCTTCTTTGGTACCATCACCAGGTTTGCTAGCCAGTCCGGATGTTTTATATCTCTGATGAATCCGGCCTCCAATAGCTTTGCTAGCTCTTCTCCCATGGCCTGTCTCTTAGGTTCGGAAAAACGCCGAAGAGCTTGCTTGACAGGTTTGAATTCTTTTAGGATATTTAAGCTGTGCTCGGCCAGCCTGCGTGGGGTTCCTGGGCATGTCTGAAGGGTGCCAGGCGAAAATGTCCCAGTTTTCTCGTAGGAACTCTCGCAGTGCGACATCTACATCAGGGTTTAAATGTGCCCCGATGGAAGCTATTTTATTGGGGTCCGTTGGGTGGACCTGGAATTTGACTATTTTGTCCGCCGGTTTAAAGGAGGTGGACTTGGATCTTTTGTCGAGTACCATGTTGTCTCTATTCACCATGGAGCATAGCGCAGTCAGTTCCTCAGCCGCTAGGGCTTTGGATAGTGCCTCAAGGGCCAGTGCGGCTGTCTTGTTTTCGGCGCGGAGTGCTATGTCCGGATCACTAGCGAGAGTGATGATCCCGTTGGGCCCGGGCATCTTGAGCTTCATGTACCCGTAATGGGGCATTGCTTGGAATATTGTAAATGCTTCCCGCCCTAGCAGAGCATGATAACCGCTGCTGAACGGAGCCACATGGAACGTGACCTCTTCGGACCTGTAATTATCTGGCGTGCCGAACACCACATCTAGTGTGATTTTTCCTGTACAGCGCGCTTCCCGACTAGGGATTATTCCTCTAAAGGTTGTGCTGCTTCGCTCAATGCGGTTCCAGTCTATTTCCATTTTTTGAAGAGTTTCCTCATAAATGAGGTTCAATCCGCTGCCGTCGTCCATGAGTACCTTGGTAAGATGAAAGTCGTCCACTATTGGACTGAGGACCAATGCGGCTGGTGCTCAGGCTATTCGGAATTTAGGTTCATCACTGGCATTAAAGGTAATAGCCGTGTCACTCCACGGGTTTATTGTTGCTACTTGATAGACTTCGGCAAGGCTGCAGAGTGTCCTTTTCGCATATTATTTGATGCGAAAGCCTCGAAGACTGTTAATACCATATTGGTGTCTCTGGGGTGGCTTTCTGTGGTCTCCGGAATTAGGAGATTTTCGCCAATTTTGGCCACCTGCCGGAGTATCCAACATGCTCTAAGGCTGTGAGTTGGTGTGGCATCCTCTATACTGTGAATTTTACAGGGTCCATTAAGCCATCCTTCCAATACGGTTCCATGCCCTGTAGAGGGTTTTTGCTTTTTGGTGTTTGACCCAGGTGTCTGGCGATGATGCATCCGTTTATTTCGGACTGGGTTTGTATTCAGGGCCGGATCATCCCAAAATTTTATTTCGGTTTTCCAGGCGCTTTCCATTGCACAGTACTTTAGTACGATGGACACCAAGTCAGTGAAGCGTGTAATATCACGGCGACTTATGGTGTTGAGGATTCCCTTGTCCGTGCAATTACTGCAAAAGATTGAGATTGCGTCTTGCTCGCGGCAGTCCTTTATCCTATTCATAACCAGGAGGAATCTGGCCCAGTAATGATGTACTGTTTCTTCGGGCTCTTGCCTAATTTGGGATAGATCGCTAATGTTCGGGTGGGTGGGTGGAATTAAATCCGAAGCCTCACCCCATCTAAGGCTCAGAGGCCGAGGAATTTCCGAACTCGAAAATTTGGATTCATGGATGTTGTCCAATGAATCCAGTCCGTCGCCTGACTCCAAGTTCAGGTCTTGAGTGATATCCTCCCCTCCGCGGGTATCCGGCTTGGAGGGATCGGGAATCCGGACGTAATGAGTCCTTAAGATAGAAGAAGGGTCGCCGCGCTTTACCTCTACCACGGCAATGTGATGGGTGACTTGGGGAGAGTTAATCTCTCTCGGATCGGGTTTAGGCCCAATCTGGTCGTAATCCGTAGCGACTCCCAGGGCGGCAAAGCGATCCATGAGCTCGTTTATGGAGGAGAGCTCCATTGGATCTAACTGCTCGGTGAGTTCCAAGCTGATATGAAGATTGTTTTCGATGGCTCGAGAGGTCATCGCCGGTGCAGAAGCCGAACAGGAGGTCATAAGAAAACCACCTAGCTGGAGGGTTTGGCTGACAGCCAAAGCTCCCTTAGCAACGGTGCCGTCTTTAAAGACGGGGCGAGGCATCCTTCCTGATGGCGACGACACAGAGGAACTCTCAATGAAAGCACCAATGTCGGTGTCAAAACCGGCGGATCTCGGGTAGGGGGTCCCGAACTGTGCGTCTAGGACGGATGGTAACAGGAGGCAAGGGACACGAAGTTTTACCCAGGTTCGGGCCCTCTCGATGTAGGTAAAACCCTACGTCCTGCTTGATTAATATTGATGATATGGGTAGTACAAGAGTAGATCTACCACGAGATCAGAGAGGCTAAACCCTAGAAGCTAGCCTATGGTATGATTGTTGTTCTGTATGTTGTCCTACGGACTAAAACCCTCCGGTTTATATAGACACCGGAGAGGGTTAGGGTTACACAAAGTCGGTTACAAGGGTAGGAGATCTGCATATCCGTATCGCAAGCTTGCCTTCCACGCCAAGGAAAGTCCCTTCCGGACACGGGACGAAGTCTTCAATCTTGTATCTTCATAGTCCAGGAGTCCGGCTGAAGGTATAGTCCGGCTATCCGAACACCTCCTAATCCAGGACTCCCTCAACGGGCTTCATTGCCGTCCCCGATAAAGCAAGAGGACACCTAAGTAGCCCATCTAATGCGTTTTGTCCCATAATGTCAGGCGATAAACTCGACTACTGTACAACTTTCCACCTCGTGTGTGCCACTGTGGCAGCCCCTTTGACTGTAAAAGGAAGCCTGCGGCATATTGTGAGGGGATTCAGACTTTTTGGACCCTGCACGCTTTGTAGCTAGTACAAGAACACCAGATAAACACACACCAGCGGGACTAGGGTATTACGCACGATTTGCGGCCCGAACCTGGATAAACTCCCCCTGCGTTGATCTTCTAAACCCTCTCTTTTTATAGCCCCGAGCCCCAGCAACCGTAGTAGGGATTCCCTTTGATCCCATAGGTGTCGTTCCTGAGCCCCGACATCTTTGGCGCACTAGGTAGGGGAGGGCAAGCTGTAAAAATCTGGTTTTGAAGTCAACTTATCAACTCCATCATCGCGGTGGCCCAAGAAGAGAAGGAGGCATCAATCAACTGCATGCTAGTGCCGTCCGCGACAACAACGATCATCTGCGTGGCCGCAAAAAGCTAAGCCGCGCAAAACTTTGAGTAATTCCCTTTTCTTTTATAGAGTTATTTTCCTCGAAAGATCTCGCTCTTGGTATGGAAAACCTGCACGTGATGGGACCCTCCCGCTATTAGCAACACCCTAGTTCTGTTTCGAGTCTGCTCAACTGTTCGAGGGCCGTGTTGAGATTGGCAGGGTGGCCTATCCGCTATTGGAAACGCCCTTGTCCTATTTCGAGTCCGCTCAATAGTTCAAGCGGCCGCGCTGAGAGCGGCAAGGTGGTTCACCCGACAGCGAGCGCACCCCACAGACCGCTGAGGATCCGTCCTTAAAGCGCTGCGGCTTGGGTTTACGCGCCGGCAAGCCTGTCCAACTAAGAGTAGGGCGTACATACCAAGAAAAATCGAACAGGAAAATAGCATGCGTCCTTTTAAAAAGTATTGCAGAGTTATCTTACATCAATTTTTGTTGTCGTTCTAAGTTAAGATAAAATCATCTTGGTCATGAACTCGCAGCGGCAAAGAGAAATGGGGCGCCTAGTCTCGGCGCTGGCCCTCCACCCTCCGGACCACGTCGACGTGCTTGATGATGGGCTCGATACGCTCCTTGTGCGCCGCGAGGTCCACATCCTCCGGCAAGATCTCCAGCGCGGCGGCGAAGTCGACGTTGGGGTTCTAGTATGCCACCTTGGTGAGGATTGATTCACCGCGTAAAATGTGGCATGAGAAAAAAATACAGGTCATAAGACCAGAAACATTGCATTCTATGTACATTTTACACTAAGTTTTTACATTTATATCTTACGTAACATAACATATTTTTACGGCAATTATATATTTTCATACGTTCTTTTTTTACATCTGAAATAAGACAAAATTTACGGAACATAAAAGTACGGTGCATTAATAAAATAGAGACGGGTGAACAATAACTATTCCTCACCAAGGGTGATGAATATATAATTGTAACGATTTGTATTTCAAATATAATTTATTTATGAAATTATGTAACATTACCTCGAGTGAAGAATAACTTATTTTGCACCCCGTGTGATGAATAAACTCAACCTAATATGTTCTACTACCAAATCAAGTAAACGAGTAGGCGTATTAGCGCAACCAAGTGTTAGGGACATCAGATTGTTGTCGTGATGGCAGCATGTCAACCACCCATCCATAGCTTTTTTATTTGTGTAGATAGCATATTTGGTATGTATCTATTTCCAATATGATATGTTTGTATATTCATTTGCTTGGTTTTCTTATTCATTTATGCATTTAGAAATATGAAAATAATGTGGCAAGACTTAGTTTTGTGCATTTTGCTTCGTTTTCATCCCTACTCATGAGGACAACTCTACTTTTTCTGTATCAATGAGTGTGGGTGAGGGCACTGTATATCAGAACTACCATGGGATAAAGTAAACCACATGTATAATAGGCTCATATACCAAGCATGTATTAATGAGGATAAGGAAGCATTAACACAATGTAGATAAGGAAGCATTAATACATAATATGATTAAATGGCAAGAATTTATTGTGGAGATTATAGCAAGCCTTTGTACAAAGAGGCATTTATTTACTACAAAGCTATAGGAGGAAAGAAATAAATTTACTCCAAGTTTTTCTTCTGTATTAAGCTCCAAGACTGCTAGCTATCCCTCAATATAAACACAAGCACCTAGGCAAAGAACATGAATTCGGAAAAATCAACGAACAACATTAGCAGAAAAGGAATAGCTAACTATCTCCCATGGCCGGTATGGGGAACGACACACAGGCCCTATGCTTGGTAGCTATTGTAGCCATGGCCACCACTATCTTCTCATGTCAAGCAGCAGGGCGTTACATAGGTATGGTTTTCTTCTTTCTTTCATAATCTCTTCACTCGTACTTGGATACACAAACATATATTTTCCTGGTGGGTTATATGTGTTGATTGAGGTATCTCTATTGTGATTTGTGCACAGATACTGACCTGTGTACAACTGTGGACTATTGTTCGCCACCAGACCAAGCTAGTGGCAACATTGCGTGCAAAGCTAACTGTGTTAACCGAGGTTATGACAAGGATAAGAGTAGTTGCGTTGAAGGCAGTAGTAGCACATGCTGTTGCACAAAGAACTGAGAAGTACCATGAAATGAGTTTATATATGTACTAGAAATATTGCGTGAAGGCGAATGCTTACATTGTTTGTGTGAAACCTGATTCAGTACATACAGGTAAATTAATAATAAGCTATTAATAATTGTTGATTTAGTATCTATTTTTCCGTTGTGTCACTAAAATCATTTTATCGCCACGACACAGAAAAATAAATAACTATTATCATGTCAAATAATGAGAAATTAATCAAAAAGATTGGAAGTCCCACACCACTATGGAACAAGCCATAGAATATCCCTCATCATAGTCATTATAGGGAACAAGCCATATAAATTGAGTGGGTCTATTCGAACAACACCCCTGGCCCACTCCTCCCACGATCTCACTCACCCCCCCCCCGCATGGTCGGCCCCAAGCCCCACTCCCCACAGACCCTTGCAGCCGCACCCCATATCCCCACCATCTTCTTTGTCTCTCGTAGTCCACCCATGCTCCGAGCTACTTATCGCCCCTGTCACTGAAGCCACCAGATCCGGCCCCTCTCCCCCACCTCCCCACCCCACCTTCAGGATTTTATCACGCTTCTGTGATTTTTAACAATTCTGACAATGAGCGCAGAAGTTTCTGTTTTTCAGCAAGATCAAATCAATGATATACCAAAGTATCCCAAAGGCCTTATTTGGCACAAACACTAATTAAAAACACCAAAACACAATTACTATATAGGTAATAATGTGTATTTTATTCAAGAACAGAAGCAAAACAAAAACGCAAAAATAAAATTGGGTTGCCTCCCAACAAGCGCTATTGTTCAACGCCCCTAGCTAGGCATATTGCAATAGATCTAGGTATTGTCATCTTTGGTATGCAATCCATAACTAGCTCTCATAATACACTCATATGGCAACTTAATTTTCTATCTTAGAAAATGTTTGCCTAATGGAAATTGAAATCTAATGTTTCCTTCTTTCATATCAATAATTGCACCAATTGTTCTAAGGAAAGGTCTACCAAGAATAATAGGACATGTAGCATTTCAATCTATATCAAGAACGATGAAATCTACGGGCACATAATTCCTATTTGCAACAATAAGAACATCATTAATCCTTCCTATAGGTATTTTAATAGTGGAATCCGCTAGATGCAAATTTAAAAAACAATAATCAAATTCACGGAAACCTAACACACCACATAGAGTTTTTGGAATGGTGGAAATGCTAGCACCCAAATCGCACAAAGCATGGCACTCATAATCTTTAATTTTAACTTAACAGTAGGTTCCCACTCATCATAAAGCTTTCTAGGGATAGAAACTTCCAACTCAAGTTTTTCTTCAAAAGATTTCATCATGGCATCAACAATATGTTTAGTAAATGCTTTATTTTTATTATGAGCATGAGGAGAATTCAACATGGATTGCAACAAGGAAATACAATCTATCAAAGAACAATTATTATAATTAAAGTCCTTGAAATCCAAAAGAGCGGATTCATTGCTACTTAAAGTTTTTACCAGTCCAATCCCACTTTTATCAATTTTTGCATCAAGATCTATAAACTGCGAATCACTAGGATGCCTTCTAGCTAAAGTTGACTCATCTCTAGTCCCATCTTTATCAAGATTTATATTAGAAAACAAAGATTCAATAGGATTCACATCAATCACTTTAAGATCTTCATCATTATTCAAAGACTCCAGTTTAGCGGCCATCTTATTTACTAAAGTAGCATGTTTATCATAAATTTGGCCTACTAAATTTTCAATGAGAAAACTAAGATTTCAAACCATATAATTCCTTAGACATGTCATCAAGATCTTTATTAATATACTCCATCATAGTTTTTTGTTCTTTAAGCTCGTTTCTCAAGAAATCGTTATACTCATATTGTAAAGTCATGAAACTTTTAGCATTACTTTCAATCTCTTCCAACTTCCTAAAATAAGTATCAAAGCTTTTGGGTTGAGCCGTACGGGAATTCTAGCAAACAAAAAGCAAACGAAAAGACGAGCAAAAGAAGGGAGAATAAAAAAGGCAAATGTTTTTTGTGTTTTCTAAAAATTGTTTTAGAAGTGGGGGAGAGGAAAACGAGAGGCAAATCACAAATAATGTAATGCAAGAGATGAGAGTTTATGATGGGTACTTGGTAGGCATGATGTCGAACCTCCCCAGCAACGGCGCCAGAAATTCTTCATGCTACTTCAACAGCTTGCGTTGGTTTTTCCCTTGAAGAGGAAAGGGTGAGGCAGCAAAGTAGAGAAAAGTATTTCCATCAGTTAGAGAACCAAGGTATCAATCCAGTAGGAGGTATAAGGAAGTCTCCAATATATGAACCTTCACAAAAATTTAAACACTTGCACCCACCGCGATAAAGGGGTTGTCAATCCCTTCACGGTCAATTGCAATGGTGAGATCTGATAGAGATAAATATAAAATATTACTAAAACGTAAAAAAATTGCAGCTACGTATTTTTGGGTTTTTGGATTATAGATCTGAAAATATATGATGGAAAATAGACCCCAGGGCCATAGGTTTCACTAGAGGCTTCTCTCTTGAAAGAAAACATACCGTGGGTGAACAAATTACTGTCGAGCAATTGATAGAAAAGCGCAAAGTTATGACAATATCCAAGGCGATTATGCATATAGGCATCACGTCCGTGTCAAGTAGACCGACTCCTGCCTACATCTACTACTATTACTCCACACATCGACCGCTATCCAACATGCATCTAGAGTATTAAGTTCAAAAAGAACGGAGTAACGCCTTAAGTAAGATGACATGATGTAGAGGAATAAACTCAAGAAATATAATGAAACCCTATTTTTTATCCTTGATGGCAACAATACAATACATGCCTCGCTACCCCTACTATGTCACTGGGTGAGGACACCGAAAGATCGAACCCAAAACTAGGCACGTCTCCCATTACAAGAAATACCAATCTAGTTGGCCAAACCAAACCGATAATTCGAAGAGAAATACAAAGATACCAAATCAAGCATATAAGAATTCAGAGAAGATTCAAATTATATTCATAGATAATCTGATCATAAATCCATAATTCATTGGATCTCGAGAAACACATGGCAAAAGAATATTACATCGGATAGAACTCCAAGAACATCAAGGAGAACTTGGTATTGAAGATCATAGAGAGAGAAGAAGCCATCTAGATACTAGCTATGGACCCTTAGGTCTAAGGTAAACTACTCACGCATCATCGGAAGGGCAATAGGGTCGATGTAGATGCCCTCCGTGATCAAATCCCCCTCCGGCAGATTGCCGGAAAAGGCCCCAAGATGTGTCTCATGGGAACAGAGGCTTGTGGTGGTGGAAAAGTATTTTCGTGGATGCCTCTGATGGTTTGGGAATATTTCTAAATTTATAGGCCGACAGCGAGCCATTACTGGCACCATTGTCGGAGTCTACCCACAAGTCAAGACATACCAAGTACCCATCACAAACTCTTATCCCTCACATTACATTATTTTCCATTTGCCTCTCGTTTTCCTCCCCCCACTTCACCCTTGCCGTTTTATTGGCCCTCTTTTCCTCTCTCCCTCTCTTTCCGTTCCCCTTCTCTTTTTCTATTTGCCTTTTTGCCCGTTTCTTGTTTGCTTGTGTGTTGGATTGCTTGCTTGTCACGATGTCTCAAGATAATACTAAATTGTGTGACTTTACCAATACCAACAACAATGATTTTCTTAGCACTTTGATTGCTCCTCTTACCGATGCTGAAACTTGTGAAATTAATGCTGCTTTGTTGAATCTTGTCATGAAATATCAATTCGCCGTCCTTCCTAGTGCAGATGCCGCTACCCATCTAAACAGCTTTGTTGATTTGTGTGATATGAAAAAGAAGAAAGATGTGGACAATGATATTGTTAAATTGAAGCTATTTCCGTTTTCGGTTAGAGATCATGCTAAAGCTTGGTTTTCGTCTTTGCCTAAAAATAGTATTGATTCATGGAATAAGTGCAAAGATGCTTTTATCTCTAAGTATTTTCCTCCCGCTAAAATCATCTCTCTTAGAAGCGATATTATGAATTTTAAGCAACTTGATCATGAACATGTTGCACAATCTTGGGAGAGGATTAAATTAATGATACGTAATTGCCCTTCACATGGTTAGAGTTTATGGATAATTATACAGAATTTTTATGCCAGATTGAATTTTGCTTCTAGAAATCTTTTAGATTCGGTCGCGGGAGGCACTTTTATGGAAATCACCTTAGGAGAAGCTACTAAACTCCTAGATGATATTATAGTTAATTATTCTCAATGGCACACCGAAAGATCTACTAGTAAAAAAGTGCATGCGATTGAAGAGATTAATGTTTTGAGTGGAAAGATGGATGAACTTATGAAATTGTTTGCTAATAGGAGTGCTCATACTGATCCTAATGATATGACTTTGTCTACTTTGATTGAGAATAATAATGAATCTATGGATGTGAATTTTGTTGGTAGGAACAATTTTGGTAACAACGCGTATAGAGGTAATTTTAATTCTAGGCCGTTTCCTAGTAATTCCTCTAATAATTATGGTAATTCCTACAACAAATCTTATGGAAATTTTAATAATATGCCCTCTGAATTTGAGACTAGTGTTAAGGAGTTTATTAATTCGCAAAAGAATTTCAATGCTTTGCTTGATGAAAAATTGCTTAAGGTTGATGAATTGGCTAGGAACGTTGATAGAATTTCTCTTGATGTTGATTCTTTGAAACTTAGATCTATTCCACATAATCATGATATCAATGAGTCTCTCAAAGCCATGAGAATTTCCTTTGATGAGTGCAAAGAAAGAACCGCTAGGATGCGTGCTAAAAAGATTGCTTTATGAAAGCATGTTCTTCTAGTTTCCATGATAATAAGGATGAAGATCTAAAAGTTATTGATGTATCATCTATTAAATCTTTGTTTTGCAATTTGAATCTTGATAATGATGGGGCTGAATATGATCCACCTTTACCTAGAAGGCGTTCCAAAAATTCGGATTTTTTAGATCTTGATGCAAAAATTGGTAAATGTGGGATTGAAGAGATTAAAACTTTAAATAGCAATGAACCCACTATCTTGGATTTCAAGGAATTTAATTATGATAATTTCTCTTTGAGAGATTGTATTTCCTTGTTGCAATCCGTGCTAAATTCTCCTCATGCTTATATTCAAAATAAAGCTTTTACTAAACATATCGTTGATGCTTTGATGCAATCTTATGAAGAAAAATTTGAGTTGGAAGTTTCTATCCCTAGAAAACTTTATGATGAATGGGAACCTACAATAAAAATTAAAATTAAAGATCATGAGTGCTATGCTTTGTGTGATTTGGGTGCTAGTGTTTCCGCGATTCCAAAAACTTTGTGTGACTTGCTAGGTTTCCGTGATTTTGATGATTGTTCTTTAAACTTGCACCTTGCGGACTCCACTATTAAGAAACCTATGGGAAGAATTAATGATGTTCTTATTGTTGCAAATAGGAACTATGTGCCCATAGATTTCATTGTTCTTGATATAGATTGCAATCCTTCATGTCCTATTATTCTTGGTAGACCTTTCCTTAGAACGATTGGTGCAATTATTGATATGAAGGAAGGGAATATTAGATTCCAGTTTCCGTTAAGGAAAGGCATGTAACACTTTCCTAGATATAAAATTAAATTACCATATGAATCTATTATGAGAGCCACTTATGGATTGCCTACCAAAGATGGCAATACCTAGATCTATCTTCGCTTTTATGCCTAGCTAGGGGCGTTAAATGATAGCGCTTGTTGGGAGGCAACCCAATTTTATTTTTACTCCTTGCTTTTTTCTAATATTTAGTAATAAATAATTTATCTAGCCTCTATTTTGGTTGTGTTTTTTGTGTTTAATTAGTGTTTGTGCCAAGTAGAACCGTGGGGAAGACTCGGGGAAAGTCTTTTTGATCTTGCTGTAAAAAACAGAAACTTTAGCGCTCAGGAGAATTGCTGCCATTTTTATTTGGAAAGTGATATTTAATTACTTATTTTCGCATATGATTAATAGATAAATTCCTCACGTCCAGAAATTTATTTTATAATTTTTGGGGTTCCAGAAGTTGTGTTAGCTACAGATTACTACAGACTGTTCTCTTTTTGACAGATTCTGTTTTTCGTGTGTTGTTTGCTTATTTTGATGAATCTATGGCTAGTAAAAGAGTTTATAAACCATAGAGAAGTTGGAATACAGTAGGCTTAACACCAATATAATTAAATAATGAGTTCATTACAGTACCTTGAAGTGGTGTTTTGTTTTCTTTCACTAACGGAGCTCACGAGATTTTCTATTTAAGTTTTGTGTTGTGAAGTTTTCAAGTTTTGGGTAAAGATTTGATGGATTATGGAACAAGGAGTGGAAATAGCCTAAGCTTGGGGATTCCCATGGAAACACAAGGTAAAATTCAAGGACACCAAAAAGCCTAAGCTTGGGGATGCCCCGGTAGGCATCCCCTCTTTCGTCTTCGTCTATCGGTAACTTTACTTGGAGCTATATTTTTATTCACCACATGATATGTGTTTTGCTTGGAGCGTCTTGTATGATTTGATTATTTGCATTTTAGTTTACCACAATCATCCTTGCTGTACACACCTTTTGAGAGAGACTCACATGGTTTGAAATTTATTAGAATACTCTATGTGCTTCACTTATATCTTTTGAGCTATATAGTTTTTGCTCTAGTGCTTCACTTATATCTTTTAAAGCACAGTGGTGGATTTGTTTTATAGAAACTATTGTTATCTCATGATTCACTTATATTATTTTGAGAGTCCTTTAGGACAACATGGAAATTTACTTTTAGGAATAATATAAAAACTTTCATAGAAGTGCATTGAACACTGTGAGAAGTTTGATACTTGATAATTGTTTTGAGATATGGAGATGGTGATATTAGAATTATGCTAGTTGAGTAGTTGTGAATTTGAGAAATACTTGTGTTGAAGTTTGTGATTCTCGTAGCATGCATGTATGGTGAACCGTTATGTAATGAAGTCGGAGCATGATTTATTTACTGATTGTCTTCCTTATGAGTGGCGGTCGGGGACGAGCGATGGTCTTTTCCTACCAATCTATCCCCCTAGGAGCATGCGCGTAATACTTTGTTTCGATAACTAATAGATTTTGGCAATAAGTATGTGAGTTCTTTATGACTAATGTTTAGTCCATGGATTATATTCACTCTCACCCTTCCACCATTGCTAGCCTCTCGAGTATCATGCAACTTTCGTCGGTACCATAAATCCACCATATACGTTCCTCAAAACAGCCACCATACCTACCCATTATGGCAGTTCCATAGCCATTCCGAGATAGATTGCCATGCAACTTTCCACCGTTCCGTTATTTTGACATGCTTCATCATTTTCATATTGCTTGCATGATCATGTAGTTGACATCGTATTTGTGGCAAAGCCACCGTTCACAATTCTTCATACATGTCACTCATGCATCATTGCACATCCCGGTACACCGCCGGAGGCATTCATATAGAGTCATATTTTGTTCTAAGTATCGAGTTGTAATTCTTGAGTTGTAAGTAAATAAAGTGTGATGATCATCATTATTAGAGCATTGTCCCAAGTGAGAAAAGGATGATGGACACTATGATTCCCCCACAAGTCGGGATGAGACTCTAGACAAAAAAAAATGAAAGAGAGAAGGCCCCAAAAAAATGAGAGAAAAAGAGAGAAGGGGCAATGCTACTATCCTTTTTCCATACTTGTGCTTCAAAATAGCACCATGATCTTCTTGATAGAGAGTCTCCTATGATATCACTTTCATATACTAGTGGGAATTTTACATTATAGAACCTGGCTTGTATATTCCAATGATGGGCTTCGTCAAATTGCCCTAGGTCTTCGTGAGCAAGCAAGTTGGATGCACACCCACTTAGTTTCTTTTGTTGAGCTTTCATACACTTATAGCTCTAGTGCATCCGTTGCATGGAAATCCCTACTCACTCACATTGATATATATTGATGGGCATCTCCATAGCCCATTGATACGCCTAATTGATGTGAGACTATCTTCTCCTTTTTGTCTTCTCCACAGCCACCATTCTATTCCACCATAGTGCTATATCCATGGCTCACGCTAGTATATTGCGTGAAGATTGAAAAAGTTTGAGAACATCAAAAGTATGAAACAATTGATTGGCTTGTCATTGGGGTTGTGCATGATTTAAATATTTTGTGTGGTGAAGATAGATCACAGCCAGACTATATGATTTTGTTGGGATAACTTTCTTTGGCCATGTTATTTTGAGAAGACATAACTGCTTAGTTAGTATGCTTGAAGTATTATTATTTTATGTCAATATTAAACTTTTATCTTGAATCTTTTGGATCTAAACATTCATGCCACAATAAAGAAGAATTACATTAAGAAATATGTTAGAAAGCATTCCACATAAAAAATTCTTCTTTTATCATTTACCTACTCGAGGACAAGCAGGAATTAAGCTTGGGGATTGCTTGATATGTCTCCAACGTATCTATAATTTTTGATTGCTCCATGCCATTATATTATCTATTTCGGATGTTAATGGACTTTATTTTACACTTTTATATCATTTTTGGGACTAACCTATTAACCGGAGGCCTAGCCCAAATTGCTATTTTTTTTGCCTATTTTAGAGTTTCACCGAAAAGGAATATCAAATGGAGTCCAAACGGAATGAAACCTTCGGGAACGTGATTTTCTCAACAAAGGTGATCTAGGAGACTTGGAGTGTGCATCAATAAACAACCAAGGAGGGCACGAGGCAGGGGGCGCGCCTACCCACTGGGCGCGCCCTCCACCCTCGTGGGCTCCTCGTTGCTCCACCGACGTACTTCTTCCTCCAATATATATCCACGTACCCCCCAAACATCCAGGAGCACCACGAAAACCTAATTCCACGGCCGCAACCTTCTGTACCCAAGAGATCCCATCTTGGGGCCTTTTTCGGAGCTCCGCCGGAGGGGCATCGATCATGGAGGGCCTCTACATCAACTCCATGGCCTCTCCGGTGACGTGTGAGTAGTTTACTTCAGACCTATAGGTCCATAGTTATTAGCTAGATGGCTTCTTCTCTCTCTTTGGATCTCAATACAAAGTTCTCCTTGATTCTCTTGGAGATCTATTCGATGTAATCTTCTTTTATGGTGTGTCTGTCGAGATCCGATGAATTGTGGGTTTATGATCAAGATTATCTATGAACAATATTTGAATCTTCTCTGAATTCTTTTATGTATGATTGGTTTATCTTTGAAAGTCTCTTCGAATTATCAGTTTGGTTCGGACTACTAGATTGATCTTTCTTACAATGGGAGAAGTGCTTAGCTTTGGGTTCAATCTTGCGGTGCTCGAACCCAGTGACAGAAAGGGAACCGACTCGTGTTGTATTGTTGCCATCGAGGATAAAAAGATGGGGTTTATATCATATTGCATGAGTTTATCCCTCTACATCATGTCATCTTACTTAAAGCATTATCTCTGTTCTTATGAACTTAATACTCTAGATGCATGCTGGATAGCGGTCGATGTGTGGAGTAATAGTAGTAGATGCAGAATCGTTTCGGTCTACTTGTCGTGGACGTGATGCCTATATACATGACCATACCTAGATATTCTCATAACTATGCTCAGTTCTATTAATTGCTCGACAGTAATTCGTTTACCCACCGTAATACTTATTCTCTTGAGAGAAGCCACTAGTGAAACTTATGGCCCCCGGGTCTATCTTTCATCATATTAATCTTCCAATACTTAGTTATTTCTATTGCCGTTTATTTTACTTTGCATCTTCATTTCTCTTTATCATAAAAATACCAAAAATATTATCTTATCATATCTATCAGATCTCACTCTCGTAAGTGGCTGTGAAGGGATTGACAACCCCTTTATCGCATTGGTTGCGAGGTTCTTATTTGTTTGTGTAGGTGCGTGGGACTTGAGAGTGATCTCCTACTGGATTGATACCTTGGTTCTCAAAAAATGAGGGAAATACTTACACTACTTTACTGCATCACCCTTTCCTCTACAAGGGAAAACCAACGCAGTTCTCAAGAGGTAGCAGTCACCTTTTCCCAAAAACTTATTTTTCTAGTTTGCTATTTTTAATTTGGGCAATGTTTAGTAGAATGTGCTTATTATTTTGATTGCAGCTCCATTTGTGTGAAGATGACATTCATGTGGCATGCGGTTTGTACATGCTGGTGGAGCGGGGGCTTGAGATGTGGTTCAGTGTGCGTCTCTATGCAGTTGATGGGCACACTGAGAGATAACGAAAAACAACGGCTTGGTTGGTAGCGAGCTCTATGTTCAACACCATTGCAGTTTGAATCCCGACATGACACAGTGCACTTCCCGGCGCTAAGACGTCTAGTTGGGGGCATGGTGTTCGGCCACGATGGCAGCTGAGGATGGTGACGAGTAGTCACATCCAAGGCATGTCCGGAAGGACCGGATTGTAATCTTGATTATTTGTTTTAGGTCCATTTCTATAGTACACACCCATGAGAAAAAAAGAAGCATTGCAGTTCATTTTCTTCTCCTCTATATAAAATACTAAAAGTGAAAAAAATAAAAATGATCCCCATAGTACATAATCATGAAAAACAATTGCAGTTCCTAAGTTTGACCATGAAGTCCATATATATATGTATTTTTTATTATAAAAGACAAAAATAACTGACGCGATTCATTTAGATTCCATGCCAACTAATAGAAAACACAAGTGTAGTTCGTTTGCCACAACTATGTGGTTCACTCTGATAAAACAAGACAAAAGAATGTCGGAAACCACCATGGTTCATTGCTCAGTGCTCAAAAGTTGGTTTTCGTATGCAATAGAAAAATAATCCAAACTTGGTGGGATGCAGTCCGTATTGACAAAAAAAGATTACTTCGGATGCGGTTCAGTGTAAACATCTTCTGTAGTTCACTTTGTAAAACGGGAAAAAAGAAAAATATCGTAAGAAGTTCACTTCTTTTCAGATGTAGTTTACTAGTTTATGCCCCGTGGTACACTTTCAAGAGTGATGTTGTTCACTTGTGTCCAATGTGAAATGCGAAAAAAATAGGAAAACAACAAAAAGAATAATTTGGTTCACTTCTTGATGCAGTGCGATTCGCTCGCTCAGTCTATGCTGTCCACTCGGCAGGTCCAGGCGCTTAAAAAGATAAGTATGAAAAAGATAACAAAACTCACGCGGTTAAAAAATTGCAGCGAAAACAGGACAGAAAAATCACAAAATTTGAAAAGCAGAGTTTTCGTGTTTTGGTAAATTTGAAATTGCTCTTAGACCGTAAAGAACTAGAGAGAGTATTATATATGAAAAAGTTGTGCCTCGATGATATATTTCCAACAACATATAATTTGCATAATTCTGACAAGCCATTCGGAAAAAACATGAAAATACGCTCGCTACCACTCATTAGGGGCTGCACCATTTTTGACACCGCTTTTAAACTGTGACGAATATAGAAAAGTGTTCAACGTGGCAGAGTTGCGCCTAATCCATAGCTTTCCAATGGTATATTGCACGCCTCCTTCCAATGAACAGTTTAAAATCGCAAGCAGTACCCAAAAAGGGCATGCAATTTTTTCTGCTAATATTGCAATGTAGTTCTTTTAGCCTCCGGAGGAGGTTTAGAAGTTTATGGAAATAACATCGACTAGAAGGAAATATTTCTTAAACTTTATTACTCAATCGTTGTTGTATGATCGGGTTGCTTAGATTTACTACATGGTAATTGTTTAACTATCAAATGAAGTGGTTGCTTCTACGGTGGGTGTAGGCACGCGTGACAGTTTAGTTTAATTTGTTGGTGCGCGTGGTGGTCGGAACGTAAAATTATATATTCGTCACCCTTGGTGAGGAATAGTTATTGTTCACCCCTCTCTATTTTATTAATGCACCATACTATTATGTTCCATAAATTTTGTCTTATTTCAGATGTAAAAAAAGAACGTATGAAAATATATAATCACCATAAAAATATGTTATGATAAGTAAGATATAAATGTAAAAATTTAGTGCAAAACGTACATAGAATGCAATGTTTCTGGTCTTATGACCTATATTTTTTTCTCATGCCACATTTTATGAAGTGAACCAATATGAATGTAACGATTTGTATTTCAAATATAATTTATTTATGAAATTATGTAACATTACCTCGAGTGAAGACTAACTTATTTTGCACCCCGTGTGATGAATAAACTCAACCTAATATGTTCTACTGCCAAATCAAGTAAACGAGTAGGCGTATTAGCGCAACCAAGTGTTAGGGACATCAGATTGCTGTCATGATGGCACCATGTCAACCACCCATCCATAGTTTTTTTACTATATGTAGCTTTTTTATTTGTGTAGATAGCATATTTGGTATGTATCTATTTCCAATATGATATGTTTGTATATTCGTTTTCTTGGTTTTGCTATTCATTTATGCATTTAGAAATACGAAAATAATGTGGCAGGACTTAGTTTTGTGCATTTTGCTTTGTTTTTCATCCCTACTCATGAGGACAACTCTACTTTTTCTGTATCAATGAGTGTGGGTGAGGGCACTGTATATCAGAACTATCATGGGATAAAGTAAACCACATGTATAATAGGCTCGTATACCAAGCATGTATTAATGAGGATAAGGAAGCATTAACGCAATGCAGATAAGGATGCATTAATACATAATATGATTAAATGGCAAGAATTTATTGTGGAGATTATAGCAAGCCTTTGTACAAAGAGGCATTTATTTACTACAAAGCTATAGGAGGAAAGAAATAAATTTACTCCAAGTTTTTCTTCTGTATTAAGCTCCAAGACTGCTAGCTTTCCCTCAATATAAACACAAGCACCTAGGCAAAGAACATGAATTCAGCAAAATCAACGAACAACATTAGCAGAAAAGGAATAGCTAACTATCTCCCATGGCCGGTATGCGGAACTACACACATGCCCTATGCTTGGTAGCTCATGTAGCCATGGCTGTCAGATGTGGGGCTCCGGCTAACCCTTAGGTTCGAACACTGTGGTGCGTACGAAGTCTTTCCCTCCTACCAATCTACGCTTTAGCTCGCTAGATCTCGCGGACGAACTCGACGAACTCACAATGCAGAAAGACACGGGGTTAATACTGGTTTGGGCCACCGTTGTGGTGTAATACCCTACTCTAGTGTGGTGTGTGGCGGATTGCCTCTTGGGCTGATGATGAACTATACAAGGGAAGAGCAACCTCCTGAGGTTGAGGTGTTCTTGTGCGTATGAACTTGTGGTGTATAGGTTCTCTCAAGCTAAGATGAGATGATCCCTCTCTCTCACTCTCTCTCGCTCTCTCTAGTCTTGCCCCTTCGTCCCTCTGTCTGTGGTGACTAGTCCTATTTATAGAGATCCTGGTCCTCTTCCCAAATATTGAGCGGGAAGGGAGCCAACAATGGCGGGCTAATTTGAAGGGGGGCAACTAGTATAAGCTATCCTGACAAAAGTAGTCTTTGCCTGCACAAAGCTCTGGTGGTGACGCCGTCTTGGGCTCCACGATGACCTCCGTCTTGCAGTCCATGGCCTTGGTCTTGTTGCACCGAAATGGCAACCTTTGCCTAATGCCTCGGTACTCTGCGGCTGCGCCTGCCCCCTTTGCACCAAAGAGGAAACAAGGATGCTGCGCGTGCTGGCGCCCGCCTGGTGTCGATCGTCATGGCTCACGTCACGAGAGCCTCGTGAGGTTCGCCCCGCCTTGATATCTCCGCTCCTCGCGAGCCTGCCTGACTAGGCCGCTTGGGAGGATGTCTTGCGTCGTCTGCCTCGCGAGGCTAGGACCCTCGCGAGGGTCTTGGATGCTTTGCTGATGAAGATGGGTCGTACGGCCAGCTGGCTCCGCCATGCCGTGTGCCGCAGGCAGGCAAGTCTGGGGACCCCCGTTCCCAGAACGCCGACAGTAGCCCCCGGGCCCAAGGTGCGCTCGGGCTTGGCTTCGCGGCGAAGCCAAGGGTCAAGTTCGGAGCACCGCGGGCCCCAAAAGCCTGCGGCCTCTGTTGACGCATGGCGGTTGATAGGTCGTGGGCGTCTCCGCTTCCCCATGCTGCCTCGGCAACTGCTCGACTTGACAAGTCCCTGCGACATGCAAGGGAAACCAATATTACCTGCAATCATGGGAGACGCCGGTTGGCCTTTTCTTGCTATGAATGGGGAGGGGGCGGAGCCCCTGTTTCCCATCTCTTCCTCGCCTTCCCGCTTCTTCTTTGCTTCAATGCTTGCTCCAATGGCGCCTATCAGAAGGTCCCCGCTGAAGAGAAGGGGAAAGCCCCCCGGGATGTCCCGGAGCCACTCCCGCCAAAGAAGAGGTCGATCCACCGCTGTGATGAAGCGGCAATGCAGGTGGTGACAAGGCCTTGGTGCGGGCGGCCTCCTCCAGGGTAACCGCTTCCCCTGTACGCCCAAGCCGAGGGCTCGGGAGGATGAAGTGACGAGCAGCGCTGCCCATGCCGCATCTGGGGTCGCCGTGCCACAGCGACGCGTGCCGTCCATGCCGCGGACTCCTCGCGCAAGTTGGTGTTGTGGGTGCCGATGCTTCCGAGCTACTGGATCTGCTTCCCGTGGTTCTTCTCCGACGTGATGCCGCCGAGGGGGCCTCTCGAGCTCTGGCTGCAGCACGCCGAGTGCAGCGCTCCGGTGATCGAAGCGGAGATCAAAGTGGTCCCCACCGGCAAGATCTTCGTGACTCGCGGCTGGGGCGAGGTCGCACGGGTCTGTCGTGCGAGGGCGCCCTCGCGATCCACTTCGAGTACGACGGTGCCTCCATGCTTTTCTTCAAGGTTTTTGACGATGAGGGCCGCCGCCTGGAGTGCTGCTCCAGAGAGGAGCGCGAGGCTGATGTGCGCTCCGCTCGCAACCACTCTAGCAGCAGCAGCCCTTGGGAGTCCAGCAGCTCTCCTGAGCTCTACGAGACTCCGGAGACGAGCGACGGCAGCTATGTGCCCTCGAGCTCTGGCCACGCTCGGAGCAGGGCTGCGGCGTCCGGCCGCCGTCGCCGCTGATCTGGATGGGGTTCGCGCTGGCCTCCCGTGGCCCACTGTTGATGATGGCGTCCGCCACAGAAGGATGTAGATCGGATTCCCCTTAGCATCAGCTTTTGTATCCTGTGGAGAATCATGAATCACCCCGTGGGGGCATGTAAGGATCTGCAATGCCTTTGTACTTATCTTCCTTGTTATGAAGATTTGATGAACGCGTGTCCCGTTAAGTCTCGGTCCCCCCTTTCTTTCCTCCCGATAGCTTGTTGCTCTATGCTGACGGGTCCCGGTCCAAAGGCGGCTACAGCCGTCGCTGGTATGCTAGGTCGTGATGCCGTGGTAAAGGCCAGGAGGTGCGCGACCCGAGGTCCAGTAAGAGCCCCTGAGGCGCGATGGTCAGGAGGTCCCCCTTAGCGCCCAAGCGGCCATGGTAAGGAAAGAAAGGAAAATGACTTGGCCGCAACGGGGTTGCGGCATGGTGCGAGTGACTACTGGGCCCAAATATTTAGCCGATCTGAGGGTGAGACTTATCTTGCCGACTTCGCGGTGATTCCTGATGTTGCGCTAGGGTTGGGTGCAAACTTACGCGACATAGCTAGGCCAGTCCGTATGAGTTTTCCTTCTCCCGAGCTCTTCTTAGTGCTCTATCTCCTCAGGTCCCGGCCCTCGAGCGAGCTCAGCCGCCACTGGTATGCCAGGTCGCGATGCCATGGTCAAGGTTAGGGGGTGAGGGATGGAGAGCCAGTAAGAGCTCCTGAGTCGCGATGCTCAGGAGCCCCCCTTTTAACGCGTAAGCGAATCGCACGAGAGAAAGGAGACTCACGGCGCCGCCTGCTATCCTTCCCGTGGGGTCCCTGTGGACAGGCACAAGAAGAAACATGGTTTGCCGTTATTGCCGCCTGCCTGCCGCTGGTTTGTCCGGATGAAGTGAAGGCACTGAGGGCCTGGTGAGGTGGCGTGCACGACGAGTGCCGCGAGCCAGAGCTCGACCACTCAGATTTGTCGGCCGTGGCAGGGATGGACCCATGCACCATCGTCGTGCCTGTGTAGAGGCCCCGAGGGAGGCGATGATCGAGCAAGTGATAGCAGTTGGCAGGTTAAGCATGAAGAGCAGATCGACTTAGGTAAATACAGGAAGATACATGCCACTGGGTCTGGCCCGAGTGGCGTGGGGATGATGCAGCCCGAGGGGCGCCCCCGACAAGGTAAGCTAAAAACATAAGCAAATGGGATACATGCCACAGGGACGGACCCGTGTGGCCTCGGAATAATGCAGCCCAAGGGGCACTCCCAGCTTAAATGAACTTGGAAGATGTCACCTGGTTCTGTAGACGAAGTAGAGTTGGTGCAGCTGAAGCCACACGTTGAAGGAATGTCTCCTCATGAGCCACCGGGACCCTGAGCCTCTGGAGGCTCTGGGGGCTCCGGAGGTTCCCTGAAGACCGTCCCCATCTCCTCTAGAACGGCGTGGAACCTGGCCTCCTGAGCTGCCAGGACTTCCCGCATGTTGCGCTGATAGGCCGGCGGCACTCTCGGCAAGCCGAAGGGCATGCGAACGTAGCTGTGTGGTGGACTCTCACAGCGGCCCGCACGTGATGGCCAAAAGCGTTCCTGAGATGCGGCCCTGTTGAGCCCTGGGATGTCGATGCAGACGTGCAGGTCAGCACCCTCGCCTAGATGGTGAGCCGCGCTCGGTGAGCGGCTGTCACCGCGCATGGCTCTCACGTCTTGTAGCTCTTGGGTGGTCTTGGTGATGAACTCCTGGGTGGTGGGCACTCCTTGCCCTGTACTCTCCTGAGGAAAGCGTGCCATGAAGCATGCTTCCAAGTGGTACCCAAGCGCCTCCCTCGTGAGGTTGGCAAGGTCTGAGGCTCTCCAGGAGAGAGCCCCCGAGTCCTGCCTAAGGAGGGCGCCAGGCGCGCTTTCCTATGCGGTTGAGGGAGGTGCCCCTGGAGCTGGCGCTAATCCTGACGTGGCCCCTGACGCGACGCCATCTCCTTGGGGTCCTGCGCGGCGCGACAGCTTCTTCTTGGGGTTGGTTTCTGGAGGGCCTTCACTTCTGCTGTCAGGGTTTTCGATTGCTGCGGCTTGGAAGGCGCGCTCAAGATGCAAGCGATCACATGCGGCTCCTAGAAGCCCCCAGCCCCCTCGTCCTGGTGGTGGTCGTCGTTCCTTCTCGGTGGCGGCAACGGGGGAAGACCAGCGTTTCCCTGAGGCGATCCTCACATGGCCGGTCCCTCCAGGCGCCCTCATGAGGCTTGTCCTCAAGAGGCCGGTCGCGCCACTCCTGGCACGGGCCACGGTGGTCCCAGTGTCCGCCTCCGCGTCCTCCTCCACGGCCGTAGCCCCGGTCTTTGCGCTCGGGGCGTCGACCGAAGCGTCCTTCCCATATAGCTCTGAGCTCTTGATAGTCGCTGGTGTTGTGGGTGTTCAGGTTGTGGAAGGCGCAGAACGGACGGCCGTTCTTGGATGACTCGGGCTGATCTCTGCCTCGCTTGGTGTCGACCTCCGCTGCGAGCACAACTGCCTCTTTGCGCTTCACGTCCATGGCCTTGGCCTTCTTTTCCTTCACTCCTGCAGCTGGCAGCTCAAGGAGAGAGAGGCGCCCCTCCTCAGCTCTTGCGCACTTGGTCGCCAGGTTGAACAGCTCATGAGATGTGCAAAGCTCCTCGTGGATAGCCAGCTCTTCCTTCATCTTGATGTCACGGACACCGTCTGAGAACGCGGAGATGATGGTTTCATCCGTGACCTTGGGGATCTTGAGCCGGGTGTTGTTGAAGCGCTGGATGTACTTCTGAAGGGTCACTCCTGGCTGTTGCTTGATGTGATGTAGATCACCCGCGGCCGGTGGGCGGTCGCGAGTGCCCTGGAAATTGGCGACGAAGCGGTCGCTCATCTCGTCCCAGGAGGAGATCGAGCCGTGCTGCTGGTTCAGGAGCCAGGAGCGGGCCCCATCCTTGAGAGCCATGGGAAACCAGTTCGCCATGACTTTTTCGTCGCCGTTGGCCGCTTCGATGCTCAGCTCATAGAGCTGCAGAAACTCCATGGGGTTGGCGGTGCCGTCGTATCGAGGAGGTAGAACTGGCTTGAACTTGCCTGGCCAGGCGACGCTACGCAGTTCGGGGGTGAAGGCACGGCAGCCAGCCGTGGTCGCCGGGACCTGCTTCTGAGGCAGAGCTTGGTCTTGGCTAGGTCCGCGCTGCGCCACTGCAGGCGGCACGCGGTCTTGACGAGGTGGCGCGGGGAGCACCGGTGCAGCTTCTCGCGGCCGCGGGATTTCTTGGCAGCTTGTTTCTTCACGCGCGGGCGCCAGGCACGGTGGATCATGCCGCGGAGGCGATTGCCTTGGTGCCAAGGCACCGTCTTGGGGTCGAGGCGGTGGAGGCACGCCATGAGCCCAGTCGCCCGCGACTGGTTGAGGTGGAGGCAGAGAGTGGGACGGTGTCGGAGAGCCCCCTGCGGCACGGACGAGCTCGGCGACGCGGTCGAGCTACTCCTCGTAGAGGTCGTTGACGGGGCGGTAACGCAGGAGCTTGTTTGCCGCGATGAGCGCAGACCGTGCCTTCATGGGAGCACGGTGCGCCGTGAGATGAAGAACCAGCAGGGGTGAGTGATGGAGTAGCGGTGTGGCCGTCTTGCCGCACTAAAGGATGCAGCGAAGATGCCTGCTGCTTGTTCCCCACCGGGCCGGTGGCAGCGTTGGCGGCGGGAGACAGAGAACGACGAAGCGGCCCGTCAACGGGAGCCGTCTGAGCAACGCGTGCGGCGAGGGCAGCCCGACGCTCAGCTCGAGCACGGCGAGCGTCCGCTATTGAGACGACGGAGCGACGAACTGATGGAAGGGAAGCAACGATGCATCCCTACCTGGCACGCCAAATGTCAGATGTGGGGCTCCGGCTAACCCTTAGGTTCGAACACTGGGGTGCGCACGAAGTCTTTCCCTCCTACCGACCTACGTTGTACCTCGCTAGATCTCGCGGACGAACTCGACAAACTCACAACACAGAAAGACACGGAGTTTATACTGGTCCGGGCCACCGTTGTGGTGTAATACCTTACTCCAGTGTGGTGGTGGTTGATTGCCTCTTGGGCTGATGATGAACAATACAAGGGAATAACAGCCTCCTGAGGTTGAGGTGTTCTTGTGCGTATGAACTTGTGGTGTATAGGTTCTCTCAAGCTAAGATGAGATGATCCCTCTCTCTCTCTCCCTCTCTCTCTAGTCTCGCCCCTTCGTCCCTCAGTCTGTGGTGGCTAGTCCTATTTATAGAGGCCCTAGTCCTCTTCCCAAATATTGAGCGGGAAGGG
Organism: Triticum aestivum; assembly: GCF_018294505.1. Lineage (NCBI taxonomy): Eukaryota > Viridiplantae > Streptophyta > Magnoliopsida > Poales > Poaceae > Triticum > Triticum aestivum. The sequence continues at coordinate 555,923,526 of NC_057809.1, read as the reverse complement.
AGCCAACAATGGCGGGCTAATTTGAAGGGGGACAACTAGTACAAGCTATCCTGACAAAAGTAGTCTTCGCCTGCACAAAGCTCTGGTGGTGACGCCATCTTGGGCTCCACGATGACCTCCGTCTTGCAGTCCATGGCCTTGGTCTTGTTGCACCGAAATGGCAACCTTTGCCTGATGCCTCGATACTCCGTGGCTGCGCCTGCCCCCTTTGCACCAAAGAGGAAACAAGGACGCTGCGCGTGCTGGCGCCCGCCTGGTGTCGATCGTCATGGCTCATGTCACGAGAGCCTCGTGAGGTTCGCCTTGCCTTGGTATCTCCGCTTCTCGCAAGCTTGCCTGACTAGGCCGCTCGGGAGGAGGTCTTGCATCGTCGGCCTCGCAAGGCTTGGACCCTTACGAGGGTCTTGGATGCTTTGTTGATGAAGATGGGCCGTACGACCAGCTGGCTCCGCCGCGCCGTGGGCCGCAGGCAGGCATGTCTGGGGACCCCCGTTCCCAGAACGCCGACAATGGCCACCACTGTCTTCTCATGTCATGCAGCAGGGCGTTATGTAGGTATGGTTTTCTTCTTTCTTTCGTAATCTCTTCACTCGTATTTGGATACACAAACTTATATTTTCCTGGTGGGTTATATGTGTTGATTGAGGTATCTCTATTGTGATTTGTGCACAGATACTGACCTGTGTACAACTGTGGACTATTGTTCGCCACCAGACCGAGCTAGTGGCAACATTGCGTGCAAAGCTAACTGTGTTAACCGAGGTTATGACAAGGATAAGAGCAGTTGAGTTGAAGGCAGTAGTAGCACATGCTGTTGCAGAAAGAACTGAGAAGTACCATGAAATGAGTTTATATATGTACTAGAAATATTGCGTGAAGGTGAATGCTTACATTGCTTGTGTGAAACCTGATTCAGTTCATACAAGTAAATTAATAATAAGCTATTGATAATTGTTGATTTAGTATCTAGTTTTCCTTGTGTCACGAAAATCATTTTATCGCCACGACACGGAAAAACAAATCATTATTATCACGTCAAATAATGAGAAATTAATCAAAAAGATTGGAAGTCCCACACCACTATGCAACAAGCCATAGAATATCCCCCATCGTAGTCGTTATAGGGAACAAGCCATATAAATTGAGTGGGTCTATTCGAACAACATCCCTTAAGACCTTATTCTAACAACAGTAACCTTATTCTGCACACACCCCCACCGAACCGACCCTGAGGCGCAAAAAATAAAGAAAGAAAAAACCACCCCACCCGACCCACTCCACCCACGATCTTACTCTCCCCCCCCCCCACATTGTCGGCCCCGAGCCCCGCTCCCCATAGATCCTTGTAGCCGCACGCCAAATCCCCGCCATCTTCTTCATCTCCGGCTGTCCACCCACGCTCCCTACCACCTATCGCCCCTGTCACCCAAGCCACCAGATCTGACCCCTCCCCTAACCGCCCCACCCCCACTTTCCACCACGGCTGCTGCTGAAAACCCAGGCCTGAGCCTAGCTCAGCCTAACTGTCAGGCCTACTAAATCGGGGCCAAGCCTGGATCAAGCCCGAAAAAGCCCGACACGGACTGGTCGGCCCGGCTTGACTGTAGCGATCCGACCTCAGGTGGTCAAATCTCTGCATATAAGTGTCATCCTTAGATCGGTAATGCTGACACACACACACAGTACTTGAAGGATTTATAACAGAGTTCAATCACACACTTATTACATTGAATATCTCAAAAGAGACTATTTATTACAATAATACGGCTGAAGGCCATCTAATGAAAATAACAGCGGACGCTTCAAAGGTAAAATGAGTCCATCAACTCCAACGACATTGTTGAGTGCACGACAACGACCTAGCGCACTTACTCTTTGTTTGGAAAGTCTGCAACATAATACGTTGCAGCCCGGTACGAGTCAGCACATGGAATATGCTGGCAAAATAACATTGTAGAGCAATGAGCATGTAGCAGCTATAACTATATGCATACTTGGCAGGTGGTGGCTCTATGGTTATTTTAGCAGAAAGCTAATTTTTCCCTACACCAAAGGAATATATTTTATTTAACTACAAAGTTTGTTGAAAACATTGAGAAGGTTCCTCCAACTCAATCCCAAATTAAATAGTCATCAACCCAACAAATTAATTCAGAGAGTGATGAGATCAAATCAATAATTCAAGTACCAGATACTCAAGATGTCCATAACCGAGGACACGGCTAACCATGATTAGTTTATACACTCTGCAGAGTTTTGTGCACTTTTCCCCACAAGACTCGATCTCTTCCGTTGTATTTCTCGCACTACATGATGTTTGAGAAACAGATGACCAAGAAACATTCTTTCAGAAGCATTAACTCTTTACTCTGGGTAGATAGTACCACCTACATCCCCTACACTTGCTAGCCTACCACTCAAAGAGGTCTGACAACTTACTCAACTATGCCAGAGCCCATAATGGCTTGTGGATGCACACGTAAGTTTCCAGCAAGTATAATCTTATGATCCCTTTGAGCCTGGGTGGCAAACCATAGGATGATCCCAGGACAAAACTGGATTGCTCCAGGTGCCCAGACAACCACTGGGTGTTCCTGGTTGCCTCAACCAATCCACCTAGATGTGTATTAAAGTAGCCACCTTAAGTTTAACCATTAATTAAAACTCTCACATCTGTCATGGATCACTCAAACCAAACCACGTCTATGAGCATAGCATAGCCGTATAAGCACAACGTAGAAGTAACTCCTCGGGTTTGAAATAAAGACAATAGGTACTACCTCATCACTACTTCCTAGTACCCACAAATATTCAAGTCCTAACTATGCAGTGTTTGAGGATTGAACTAATGCATAAAAACTGGGTAATAAGGGGTATGATCAAAGTGTTACTTGCCTTGCTGACAATCTCAAAACCCTAGTGACTCGTAGTAGCACACTTCGCACTCCGGAAACTCTATCACAAACAAACAATAACATACATAAACACTCAAGCAATAGATGCAAGGGTAAAAATCAAGAGAAAAGATCCAAATTAAAAGTTCAACTAAAGAGCTTTCATTTGCAAAAAGAATCAACCAAATCGGAGCTACGAAACTCAAACTACGATCAAAAGAAGTTCAAATTCTAATCTGCTTGCAACCAAACTTTAAATTGTTAAAACCATATTCAAGTTGGTTAACTGGAAAGAGGGGAACAAGAAAAATATTTTGGCGTTGGTTTCACTGGATTTGGACGAGCAAGCAAAAAGTAGTGAGGGGTTGAAGATCAGGAGCTAATCTGCGATAAAAATAATTGTGGATAGGTCCCTGGCCGAAAATAGAATGAAAGAAATAGGCTATCGAACGAACGTTCGCTATCAGGGACAAACGAACAAACGTGTTCGTTAAAACGAATAGAACAGAGAATGTTTGCTAAATAGATTCGTTCGGAAAACAGCCGAGAAAACCCTAACCCTAAACCGATCTAAACCGAGAACCAAAAAAACAAAAAAAGCCGGTGAACCGGGGCGCTTTGTACCGGTTCACGGCAACGGCGAAACGGCGGCGGAGAACTCCGGTGGGCGGCGAGGCAAGGCTGTGGCGCGGGTGAGGTGGCGCGGCAGTAGCTGGCGGCAGCGGCACGGCTCGGTGGCGCAAAGGCAGCAATGGCACGGCTCGGCGGCGGTGGTGCGGCTGCTCGGGGTGAGGGAGGAGGCGGCGGCGGTGGTTATAAAGGCCAGGGGGTTGGCCTTGGGTGAGGGGGCGGCGCGGGGTGGAGTCCGGCTTGGACTCCCGTCGGCGGCATGCGGCGGCAGGTCTCCTCCCCACGCAGGAGGAAGGCAATGGCGAGGTGGGCTGCTGGGCCGCTCGGCTAGGCCTTCGGCCCAGTTGGGCGAGGGAAGGATTTTTTAAAATAAAATTCCGCCCGAATAAAATCCTAATAAATTATAAAAAAATTCTAAAAAATGCCAAAACAATTTTCTCCGTCTAAACCTATTATTTAGAACAAAGTGAACATTTTTCTGGGCTAAAAATGCAATTTCCAAAAATGCATACTTTTCTAATTCAAATAAAATATCAAATAAAAAGCAAATAAAATATTAATTTGATGTTAAAATTTCTCCTCCAATATTCCTCTCTTTTTGAAGAAGTCATATTATCTCCTCTCTTTTAATTTAAATATTGGAAGTAATTAGAGAGAAAAATATTAAAACCAAATGGATCCTCTTTTCAAATTTGAGAAAAACTCAAATATGAAAATGTATGAAATCCCCAACTCTCTCCTTGGGTCCTTGAATTGCTTAAGATTTCTAGGATCACAACCAAATATGCAAATAAAATATGATATGCATATGATGACCTATGTATAACATCCGAATTGCAAATTGGGATGTTACAAACCTACCCTCCTTAAGATGAATCTTGCCCCCGAGATTCGGGTTGGCTAGAAAATAGGTGTGGGTGGTCTTTCCGTAGGTCTTCTTCTCGATCCCAGGTGGCTTCATCCTCGGTATGGTGGCTCCACTTAACTTTGCAAAACTTGATAACCTTGCTGCGGGTAACTCGACTGGCAAACTCAAGAATCTTGACGGGTTTCTCCTCGTATGTTAGATCACTCTCCAACTAAATTGCTTCGAGAGGCACTGTATCTCTTAGGGGAATATCGTCCATCTCCGCATGGCACTTCTTCAACTGGGAAACGTGAAACACATCATGAACTCCTGACAATCCTTCGGGTAACTCCAATTTGTAGGCAACCTCTCCCATACGTTCCAGAACTCGGTATGGTTCTACAAATCACGGAGATAACTTTCCCTTAACTCCAAATCTTTTAACTCCTCGGAGTGGCAACACACGAAGATATCCTCTATCTCCTATTTCGTAGACTACCTCCTTGCGTTTAGTGTCGGCATAATTCTTCTGTTTGGACAGAACTACCTTCAGTCTATCTCGAATCAACTTAACCTTCTCTTTGGACTCTTTGATCAAATCTGGTCAAAACAACTAATGATCTCCAACTTCATCCCATATTAATGGTGTCCTGCATCTCCTTCCATACAAGGCTTCAAAAGGTGCCATCATCAAACTAGCCTGATAACTATTGTTATATGAGAACTCTGCATAAGGTAAATTATCATCCCAACCAGATCTATAATCTAGCGGACAAGCTCTCAACATGTCCTCTAGAATCTGATTGAATCTCTTGGTCTGTCCATCTGTATGCAGATGAAAGGCTGTACTGAACTCCAGCCTAGTACCCAAAGTCTGGTGCAATTGATTCCAAAACTTCGAGGTAAACTGTGTCCCTCTATCTGATATGATGGTCCTCGGAACTCCATGTAGACATACGATCCTGGTCATATGTATCTCGGCTAACTACGCGCTTGTATAGGTGGTTTTCAATGGGATAAAGTGAGCTACCTTGGGCAGGCGATCAACTACTACCCAGATGGAATCATATCCTAATTAGGTCCTGGGTAATCCGGTGATGAAATCCATGCCAAGCTTGTCCCACTTAATTGGCTATCGACATGCGTTGTAATAATCCGGCTGGCTTCTGATGCTTTGCCTTCATTCTCTGACATACATGGCATACTGCTACATACTTGGCAATATCCTTCTTCATACATGTCCACCAGAAACGCTCCTTCAAATCCAAATACTTCTTGGTGTTTCTGGGGTGAATCGAGTATGGCGAGTCATGAGCTTCCCGAAGTATTAACTTCCCGATCTCTGCATTATTGGGCATGTATACACGATCCTCAAACCATAAAGTCTCGTGTTCATCCTCATGAAAACCTTTGGCTTTTCCTTTGCTCATCTTCTCCTTAATCTCAGCAATTTCCTTATCATCCTTCTGAGCTCCTCGAATCTTTCCCAATAATGTAGACTCAACCTCCATTGTTGCAACAAAACCTCTTGGAACTATCTCCAAACGAAGTTCCTTGAGTTCATCTAATAACTCCTGCGGTAATCCTCCGCTTACGAGCGTATTGGCATAACTCTTGCGGCTCAAAGTTTTTGCTAAGACATTGGCCTTTCCTGGATGATAATGCAACTTCATATCGTAATCCTTTATGAGCTCCAACCATCTCCTATGCATGAAATTCAACTCCTTCTGCGTGAAAATGTACTTCAAAATATTGTGATCCGTGTACAAATCACATATATTTCCAATCAGAAAATGTCTCCACATCTTGAGCGCATACACTACGGCTGCTAACTCCAAATCATGTGCGGCATAATTCAACTCGTGAGGTCGAAGCTGCCGTGAGGCATATGAAGCAACTCTTCCGTCTTGCATAAGTACACCTCCAATTCCCAAATGAGAAGCGTCACAATAAACTTGGAAATCCTTGCGTATATCCGGAAGAATGAGCACTAGGGTTGTAACCAAATGTTTCTTCAACTCCTGAAAACTTGCCTCACAATCCGCGGTCCATTTGAACTTTGTGTCCTTCTTCAACAACTCTGTCATGGGTTTCGCAATCTTGGAGAAATTCTCAATGAACCTCCTGTAATATCCCGCGAGTCCCAGAAACCTGCGGATCTCTCCAACTGAGGTAGGTGTCAACCACTGAGTGACAGACTGAACCTTCGTAGGATCAAGGGCTATTCCTTCTTCTAATATAACATGTCCAAGAAATCCAACTTCCTTCAACCAAAACTCACACTTGCTGAACTTCGCATATAGCTGATTTTCCCTGAGCTTCTCGAGAACTAAGCGCAAGGGTTCCTTGTGTTCCTCTTCATTATTCGAGTACACCAAAATATCATCAATGAACACCACAACAAACTTATCCAAAAACTCCATGGACACCTTGTTCATCATACTCATAAAATAGGTAGGGGCATTAGTCAATCCAAATGACATGACCCTATACTCATATAGCCCGTACCTTGTGGTAAAAGCTGTCTTAGGTATATCCTATTCTCGGATCTTCAGCTGGTGGTATCCTGATTGAAGATTGATCTTGGAGAATACTTTAGCTCCTTGCAACTGGTCAAATAGATTATTGATCATCGGGAGTGAGTATTTGTTCTTGATCGTCACTTCATTCAATGCCCGATAATCAACAACCATTCTCAAAGATCCATCCTTCTTCTCAACTAAGAGCACCAGGGCTCCCTATGGTGATGAACTTGGTCAGATATACCCTTCTCCAATAACTCCTTAATCTGCTTCTTAATTTCCTCCAAATCATTTGCGGGCATCCGATACGGTCTCTTCGATATTGTTCTGGTGCCCGACAAGAGCTCTATAAAAAAATTCCATGTCTCGATCTGGCGGCATGCCTGGTAGCTCCTCTGGAAATACATCCGGGTAATCCTTCACAACAGGCACTTCTTCCTGAACAACTCCCGAGATAAAATTCACTTGGGTCCTCCTTGGCGCATGCCTAGACATGTACTTGATCCTCTTACCCTCCGAGTTGCTGAAGAAAATTGACTTACTAGCACAATCAATGTTTCCTCCATACTTCGATAACCAATCCATGCCTAATATTATATCCAATCCTTGGGACTCCAAAATTATTAGGTCTGAGGGGAAAATGTGGCTACCAATGGTTAGGGGTAGCCGATCACACCATCGGCTGGCCATATACTCTGCTCATGGCGAGCTTACTAACATGGGTGACCTAAGGGCTAAGGTTGGCAACTTCAACTTGTCCACAAATACCCTTGATATGTATGAATGCGATGCACCAGTGTCAAAAAGAATGAGAGCGGTAAATGACTTAATGAAAAACTTACCGATCACTTCATCAGGCTGTTCTTCAACCTCCTCCACGTTGATGTGGTTCACCTGACCTCTCGTGAAAGGGTTTGGTTTCTTCCCTGAGCTTCCATTGCCATTTCCATTCTTTGCTTCAGGACATTCAGTGGCATAGTGTCCAGTCTTCCCGCACTTGAAACAAGTAATGTGACTTAGATCCTTCATGGCGGGTGTTGCTGGGTTGGAACGGTTCTGTCCATTTCTCCCTCCATTCCAATTCCCATTCTTAGGGACACAATGGTTATGCGAACTCCCTCCATTATGGGTATGGCCTCCATGGTTATGAGTGTGTCCTCCCGAGTTCGGGGTAGAATGGGGCTTCTGCTGAGCTCCAGAATTATACTTCCCTTGTCCATACTTCCTTTTGCGGCTCTCTATCTGTTGCTGCTTGCCTTCAATCATAAGGGCCCTATCTACCAAATCCTGCTAGTTATTGAATGTTGCCGCCATCAACTGCATGCTCAGCTCAGCATTCAGCCCTTCCATAAACTTCTCCTGCTTCACGGCATCTATGGCCACATCATCCGGGGCATAACGAGCTAACTTACTAAACTCATCCACGTACTGCCCCACAGTACGATTTCCTTGGCGTAAGTTGCAAAACTCATGCTTCTTCATACTCATTGCTCCAGTTGAGACATGGGCAGTACGAAAAGCTTCCTGAAACTGATCCCATGTGACATTGGCTATGGGAAAAGTGGTTGTGTAATTCTCCCACCATGAGGTTGCTGGTCCATCCAATTGATGTGTGGCAAAGTGCACCTTCTTAGCATCTGTGCAACCTGTGGTGGTCAGCTCCCTTCGAATCCCGCGGAGCCAGTCATGAGCAACTATAAGCTCGGGGCTACTGGAAAACACCAGCTGATTCAACCTCAGAAAACGGGCTAAGTTGTCTACTGGAGGTGGTGGCGGTCGGTTGTTATTGTTGTTGTTGTTGTTGCCTTGGTTCTGGACTAGTAGCTGCATCAAGGCATTCTGCTGCTGGATCAACTGGGTGAGCTCCGGTGGGAAGACAAATCCATGGTCACGTCTCGGAGGCATCTGATAGGTTTTAGAGGGGAGAGATTAGAATAGAGTGTGGTCTGAGGAGAAAATCACTACCCATATGCACATGATACAAACACAATCATATCACACCACTCAATTCAAACAAGGGCATACAATCGATCTTGCTACCGTTACAAAATATTCTGACTACTACTATGGGGGAATACTACTAATAATATGGTGGTCGACTAAAAAATTTGATCGGAAGAAGACTCCATGATATCTGCTCCAGCTTCATCTTCATAGTCGTCATCACTGTCGGGGTCGGAGTCGGTGTCATCGATGATGATGTAGTCTTCGGGATGGCCGTCACCTCCTGGCGCAGGGTCTCCCATGAATGCTCCTAGCCTCTTCTTCAGATCTTCATTCTTCTCCAGAAGTACTGCAATTTCCTATTCATATCCATCGCGTGTAGACTTGAGTTCCTCTTCTAGCTCCATGTTCCTGGTCATCACCTTCTTCAGGTCTATCATGCTGGCGCACATCTGGTTCTCTTGACAATGAATGTGTTGGTTTAACTCCTGGACGCAGGCTGCAATGGACTTGTCCCTCCCCGTGCTGATCATCTCCCATTGCTCATCTCGGCGTCCACATATCTAGTAGATGGTGTCCTTAAGATCCTTGTGGTAAACCTCGCCGATGCGTCCCATGGCAATGTGAGCGTCCATGCTCTTTCCTAGATTCCAGGTTGGTGCATCAAAGGAAAACTCTATGGGCTCCTGATGTCTACTACACAACCTTCTTCTTGTAGATGTTGTAGGGCCTCCAAGTGCAGAGGTTTGTAGGACAGCAGCAAATTTCCCTCAAGTGGTGAGCTAAGGTTTATCAATCCGTGGGAGGCGTAAGATGAAGATGGTCTCTCTCAAACAACCATGCAACCAAATAACAAAGAGTCTCTTGCCTCCCCAACACACCCAGTACAATAGTAAATTGTATAGGTGCACTAGTTCGGTGAAGATATGGTGATACAAGTGCAATATGGATGATAGATATAGGTTTTTGTAATCTGAAAATATAAAAACAGCAAGGCAACTAATGATAAAAGTTAGCACAAACGGTATTGCAATGAGTTGTAACAAGGCCTAGGTTTCATACTTTTGCTAGTGCAAGTTCCCTCAACAATAATAATATAATTGGATCATATAACTATCCCTCAACATGCAACAAAGAGTCACTCCAAAGTCACTAATAGCGGAGAACAAACGAAGAGATTATGGTAGGGTACTAAACCACCTCAAAGTTATTCTTTCTGATCGATTTATTCAAGAGTCCGTAGTAAAATAACACGAAGCTATTCTTTCCGTTCAATCTATCATAGAGTTCGTACTAGAATAACACCTTAAGACACAAATCAACCAAAACCCTAATGTCACCTAGATACTCCAATGTCACCTCAAGTATCCATGGGTATGATTATACGATATGCGTCACACAATCTCAGATTCATCTATTCAACCAACACAAAGAACTTCAAAGAGTGCCCCAAAGTTTCTACCGGAGAGTCAAGATGGAAACGTGTGCCAACCCCTATGCATAAGTTCACAAGGTCATGAAACTCACAAGTTGATCACCAAAACATACATCAAGTGGATCACGTGATATCCCATTGTCACCACATATAAGCACGTGCAAGACATACATCAAGTGTTCTCAAATCCTTAAAGACTCAATCCGATAAGATAACTTCAAAGGGAAAACTCAATCCATTACAAGATAGTAGAGGGGGAGAAACATCATAAGATCCAACTATAATAGCAAAGCTCACGATACATCAAGATCGTACCACCTCAAGAACACGAGAGAGAGAGAGCGGGAGAGAGAGAGAGATCAAACACATAGCTACTGGTACATACCCTCAGCCGCGAGGGTGAACTCCTCCCTCCTCGTCATGGAGAGCGCCGGGAAGATGAAGATGGCCACCGGAGAGGGATTCCCCCCTCCGACGAAAGAAGTCAGTCAAGGGAGCCACGAGGGTGGGTGCGCGCCTAGGGGGCAGGCGTGCCTCCCTGCCTCGTGGCCACCTCGAAGCTTCCCTGACGTATACTCCAAGTCTCCTGGATTGCTTCTGTTCCAAAAATAACTCTCCCGATGGTTTCATTCTGTTTGGACTCCGTTTGATATTCCTTTTCTTCGAAACACTGAAATAGGCAAGAAAACAACAATTTGGGCTGGGCCTCCGGTTAATAGGTTAGTCCCAAAAATAATATTAAAGTGTATAATAAAGCCCATAAACGTCCAAAACAGATACTATAATAGCATGGAATAATAAAAAATTATATATACGTTGGAGATGTATCAGCATCTCCAAGCTTAATTCTTGCTCGTCCTCGAGTAGGTAAATGATAAAAAACAGAATTTTTGATGTGGAATGCTACCTAACATATTTCTCCACGTAATTCTCTTTATTGTGGGATGAATATTCAGATCGATAAGATTCAAGACAAAGGTTTAATATTGACATGAAAATAATAATACTTCAAGCATACCAACAAAGCAATCATGTCTTCTCAAAATAACATGGCCAAAGAAAGCTATCCCTACAAAATCATATAGTCTAGCTATGCTCTATCTTCATCACACAAAATATTTAAATCATGCACAACCCCGATGACAAGCCAAGCAATTGTTTGATAGTCAACGACCACCAGTTTCAAGAAAAAGGGTAAAGGGGAGAAGGGGAACTTCAAGAAGCACCGCAAGCTAGTTGCTGCTCTAGTGAAGAATCCCAAGTATGGACCTAACCCTGAAACTGAGTGCTTCTACTGCAAAGGGACTGGTCACTGGAAGCGGAACTTCCCCAAGTATTTGGCGGAAAAGAAGGATGGCAAAGTGAAAGGTATATTTGATATACATGTTATTGATGTGTACCTTACTAATGCTCGCAGTAGCACCTGGGTATTTGATACTGGTTCTGTTGCTAATATTTGCAACTCGGAACAAGGGCTACGGATTAAGCAAAGATTGGCTAAGGACGAGGTGACGATGCACATGGGAAATGGTTCTAAAGTCGATGTGATCGCCGTCGGCACGCTACCTCTGCATCTACCTTCGGGATTAGTTTTAGACCTAAATAATTGTTATTTGGTGCCAGCATTGAGCATGAATATTATATCTGGATCTTGTTTGATGTGAGACGGTTATTCATTGAAATTGGAGAATAATGGTTGTTCTATTTATATGAGTAATTTCTTTTATGGTCATGCACCCTTAATGAGTGGTCTATTTTTACTAAATCTTGATAGTAGTGATACACATGATCATAGTATTGAATCCAAAAGATGCAGAGTTGATAATGATAGTGCAAATTATTTGGGGCACTGCCGTTTGGGTCATATTGGTGTAAAGCGCATGAAGAAACTCCATTCTGATGGACTTATGGAATCACTTGATTATAAATCACTTGGTACTTGCGAACCATGCCTCATGGGTAAGATGACTAAAACTCCGTTCTCCGGAACAATGGAGCGAGCAACAGAGTTATTGGAAATCATACATACTGATGTATGTGGTCCAATGAACATTGAGGCTCGCGGTGGATATCGTTATTTTCTCAGCTTCACAGATGATTTGAGCAAATATGGGTATATCTACTTAATGAAACATAAGTCTGAAACATTTGAAAAGTTCAAAAAATTTCAGAGTGAAGTGGAAAATCACTGTAACAAGAAAATAAAGTTTTTATGATCTGATCATGGAGGAGAATATTTGAATTACGAGTTTGGTCTTCATTTGAAACAATGCGGAATAGTTTCGCAACTCACGCCACCCGGAAAACCACATCGTAATGGTGTATCCGAACGTCATAATCATACTTTACTAGATATGGTGCGATCTATGATGTCTCTTACTGATTTACCACTATCGTTTTGGGGTTATGCTTTAGAGACAACTTCATTCACGTTAAATAGGGCACCATCTAAATCCATTGAGATGACACCTTATGAACTGTGGTTTGGCAAGAAACCCAAGTTGTCGTTTCTTAAAGTTTGGGGCTGCGATGCTTATGTGAAAAAAGCTTCAACCTGATAAGCTCGAACCCAAATCGGAGAAATGTGTCTTCAAAGGAAACCCAAACGAGACTGTTGGGTACACCTTCTATCACAGATCCGAAGGCAAGATATTCGTTGCTAAGAATGGATCCTTTCTAGAGAAGCAGTTTCTCTCGAAAGAAGTGAGTGGGAGGAAAGTAGAAGTTGATGAGGTAATTGTACCTGCTCCTTTAATGGAAAGTAGTTCATCACGGAAATCAGTTCCGGTGATTCCTACACCAGTAAGTGAGGAAGCTAATGATGATGATCATGAAACTTCTAATCAAGTTACTACCGAACCTCGTAGGTCAACCAGAGTAAGACCCACACAAGAGTGGTACGGTAATCCTGTTCTGGAGGTCATGTTACTTGACCATGACGAACCTATGAACTGGATTTTTCATAACTATTACCCATGTAAGATTTTCATAACTATTACCCCTTTCATTGTGATGAGGTTAAACTTCATTAAGTGTTTTGTATTGATCGGAAAAAATACCAAAATTTTCTATGCCGTCATAGACGCGCACTCTCAATAGTAGGAATGAAATCGACACTTAAATGTTCAATATTTTTGTTTTCCACAAATAAGGAAACAAAAACATAAATCTTTAAGTGGATAGAACATCAATTTTTGGTGGAATGGATATGGAAATGGAATTTATCCTTCCCCAAATAAAAAACTTTCCATCATAGTGTGGACATTACGGCTCCATTACGCCTTGTCATGCAGGCCCTTGTCAATCTCTACGAAAGAAACTCAACTTAATATGTTCTACTGCTAAATCAAGTAATCGAGTAGCCTATTAGCGCAACCAAGTGTTAGGGACACCAGACTACTGTCCTGATGGCACTGTGTCAACCACCCATCCACAGCTTTTGTATTTGTGTAGATATCTTATTTGGTATGTATCTATTTCCAATATGATATGTTTCTATATTCATTTGCTTGGTTTTTATATTCAATTATGCATTCAGAAAAAATAAAGAATAATGTGGCAACACTTAGTTTTGTGCATTTTTGCTTTGTTTTCATCCCTACACTACAAAAAAGACACATCCTTGACATTTTGGGCCGAACGAATTTTTTTCTGTCATACATATGACACTTCTATGACGATAATTGTGACAAAACCCGGTATCATCATAGATGTGGTGGGTTCCTACTTCTATGACAAAAAATCATGACTGAAAATGGGCTTTTCGTCCTGGGCGGTCCGGAGATGCAGTTGCATGACATTCTTTAAGCCGTCCATGACGGAAAAAACCGTGGTAGAAGCGAGGGGGAGGAAAAATTAGGGGAGTTCCCGGTTACGGTGGGAGGTCGGGGGCCGAGCGATGCGTGTTTCTCTCGTACACGTACGCGCGTGTGTGCGAGGCGTTGGGTCTAACTAAACCCGAGCGAGGCGTTGGGCTCTAACTGAACCCGAGAGATTGCACTGCAGGCTATGCATTACTGAACCTGAGCGATCGATCTATGGCTGTTAACTGAACCCGATCGAGCGATTCCTTCACTACTGCTGCTAACTGAAACCGATCGATGCTGCCTCTAGGATGAACAGCGAGTGTTGCAGGGGGTTTGGATGAACAGTGAGCGGTGGTGTTGCCTCTGGATGAACAGGACCCCGTGGTGTGGTGGAGGGCTGGATGAACAGTAGATGGTGGAGGGGTGCCCGTGGAGGGGTGGTTGAACAGGACCCCATGGTGTGGAGGGCTGGATGAACAGTACATGATGGAGGGGTGCCCGTGGAGGGGTGGTTGAACAGTAGCCGGTGGAGTAGCGCGCGGTGGAGGCTGGATGAACAGGAGCCCGTGGAGGCTGGAGGAGGTCAATGGTAGCCCGTGGAGGCTGGATGAGGTTGACGGTGGAGATGAACAGTATCGCATGGAGTCCCGTTTTGCGGTACGCCACACCCCTCCTGATGAACAGGACCCCCGTTTTGACCGTAGCGCTCCAACACAAGTCCGTTTCGTCCGTTTTGTGGTACGCCACACCCCTCCCAATCAATAGGACACCCCTTTCAACCGTAGGAGGTCCATTTCCTCCGTTTTGCGGTACACCAGACCCCTCTCGATCAACAGGACCCCGTTTCGAATGTAGGAGGTCCGTTTCCTCCATTGTGCGGTACGCCAGGCCTCGTTTCCATCACCTGTTCCGTCCAAGCCCTCCTGATGAACAGGACCACGCATTCCATTCCGACCCAGCCGGTTGTCTCCCACGCGTTGTGTTGCCTCCCGTTGAACACGACGCATTCGATTGCCTCTCCATGAACACGACGCATTCCGTTGCCTCCCCATGAATATGACGATGACGTTGTTTCTCCGTTCCGACCCAGCCATGTACACGAGCCCTAGCCGTACGTATGCGCGAGTAGGCGTTCGAGACCTCGCCCGTATGTACACATATGTGGCCGTATTTTCTTTCTTGCACCATGGCCGCTGTACGTACGTGTACATGCTACGTGCGCGCCTCTACTACGACACGTACGCGCCTCTACTGTGACACGTGCGCGCCTCTACATCCACCAATATATGTGTACATACACGTTCACGACCAGAATGACAATACTACGTACGCTCCGACCAGGTGGGTCCCGACTGTTAGGCACTTCCTTGCCTGCGAAGATGTAGCTGGTGGGTCCCAGCAGTCAGGGGGGCGAATTGTTTTTTTTGCCTGGACGCACTTCCTTGCATGTGAAGACGTAGCTGCTGGGTCCCAGCAGTCAGGGGGAAACATTTTTTCGTGAAATACAGTGTCCCATCCACTGGGTCCCAGCTGTCAGGTGGAGGAATCATTATTTTCCGCATAATAAGGAGGCACTTCCTTGATGCGGCCGTGGACCCAGCTGTCAGCCTCTCCACGTACAGTCCACGTCCAATGGAAGTCGTTCCTTGACCACGTTGACCACGCCGCGCCGAGAGCACCAGGGTAGTGGACGACGGCGAGGCCTAGGAAGGGGACGATGGGGAGCCGGGGAAGACGCGGCAGTGGAAGCCCGCGAGGAGAGAAGTACGAAGGTTCACTAGTTCGGCTGCGGTGTGAGGCTGCCGTCGCCGCAGGGCCTGGCCAGCGGTGGGAATAGTAGGGGGCGGTGAGGCCTTCGCGGCAGCACAGCCAGCCACGGGAGGCAGGAGCATGCGGCACGACCGGCGCTGCTTTAGGAGGCTAGAGCAAGAAGACCAGAGGTTGAAGAAGCACTACGGCCATTGGATGGACATCGTACGGTCACTGGAGCTAGAATCGTTTATATTGACTAAGTTGACAAAGCCCTCTGTCCCCGTCAACTTAGTAGGCCCACAAGTCAGCCTCCCACCAATGTGGGTCCCAGCTAGCAGGGGGTATTCATTTTTTTGTGCATAATAAGGAGGCACTTCCGGTGGGTCCGAGCTGACAGCAGGGGGAACGTTTTTTTCATGAAATATGGTGGCCCTTGGGTGGGTCCCAGTAGTCAGGGCAAATGTTTTTTTTCGCGAAATACTGGTGGGCGTCTGGTGGGTCCCTGCTGTCAGGTGGAGGAATAATTATTTTCCGCGTAATAAGGAGGCACTTCTTTGCGGTTGCCTTGGACCCAGCTGTCAGCCTCTCCACGTATAGTATTCTTTCGATGGAATTCGGTCGTTGACCACATTGACCACGCCGCGCCGAAAGCACCACGGCGGTAGACGATGGCGAGGCCTAGGAAGGGGACGGCGCGGAGCCGGGGAAGACGCTGCAGTGGATGCCCATGCGGAGAGGAGTACGAGGGTTCACTGGTTCGGCTGCGCTCCCGTCGCCGCAGAATAACAGGAGGTGTGGGTGAGTGGAGTGGACGGATGGCCTGGCCAGCGGTGGGAGTAGTATGGGGGTGGTGAGGCCTCCGCGGCAGCACAGCCGGCCATGGGAGGCAAGAGCAGGCGGCACGACCAGCGCTGCTTTGGGCGGCTGGAGCAAGAAGACCAGAGGTTGAAGAAGCACTACGGCCGTTGGATGGACATTGTATGGCCAGTCGAGCTAGAATCGTGCATATTGACTAAGTTGACAAAGCCCTTCGTCCCCGTCAACTTAATAGGCCCACTATACTGGGTCCTAGCTAGGAGGGGGAGTATTCATTTTGTTGTGCGTAATAAGGAGGCACTTCCTTGCGTGCAAAGATATAGCTGGTGGGTTCGAGTTGTCAGCGGCGGTAACTTTTTTTGCGAAATACAAAGGCCCTTTCGGTGGGTCCCAGATGTCAGGTGGAGGAATCATTATTTTGCGCGTAATAAGGAGGCATTTCCTTGCGTGCGGCCGTGGACCCAGCTGTCAGCCTCTCCACGTACAGTCCACTTCAGATGCATGTCGGTTGTTGACCATGTTGACCACGCCACGCCGAGAACACCAGGGTGGTGGACGATGGCGAGGCCTAGGAAGGGAACGACACGGAGGCAGGGAAGACTCGGCAGTTGTTTTTGTTTCCCATGCGGAGGGGAGTACGACTGTACGAGGGTTTACTGGTTCGTCTGCCGTTGTCGAATAATAACAGCAGGTGTGGGTGAGTAGAGGGATGGCTAGGCCAACAATGGGAGTACGGTGGGGCAGTGAGGCCTGCGCGGCAGCACAGCCGGCCGTGGGGAGGAGGGAGCAGGTAGTCCCGTCGGTGCTTGTTTGAGCAGCTGGAGCAGGAAGAGCAGAGATTGAAGAAGCATGACGGCCGTTGGATGGACATCCAATAGTATACAGGCCATCTGTGGAAAGACTCAAATCTGTGGAAAACAACATACAACCCATCTGCCATTATTTCAAATAATTTACAGCCCATTTGCTAATTCTTACGGGTTTTTTGGAGCCCATATTCTTTTTATTAGCATCACAACCCATATTGTGGCCACAGTTAAAAAATTATACGAAATTTTGCATATGTCGGTGCGGTCTGAACTGTTTTTAATCCCGAAATTTCGAGTCACATTCAGACTGGTTTTAAAAATAAATGTATATCAATATAATATCCAATAAATTGTCTGTCGGGTGGTAGGTGCGATATATGCCAACGGGTGGCTTATCATTGTGGGAACCAGTAAGACGTCGCCGGTGCCTGGAAGCGGGATGAGGCGAAGACATGCATGCCGGCGAATCTTACCCAGCTTCGGGGCTCTCCGTGGAGATAACACCCCTACTGCTGCTCTACGGGGTCTCCGCATGATCACTAGATGAACAAGTAGCTACACAATGCTCCTTGAGCTGTTTTCTGAGAAGAAGAAGTAGAGCATGGCTAGCCCTCCTCCCCTCTCTATGTGGTGTCTAGAACTAGCTTGGATCAACCCTTTGCATGGGTGCCCCGGGGGGTTTATATAGGCCTACCCCCCGGGGGTACAATGGTAATCCGGCTGGGCGTGGGGCCCAGCCATCTGTGACTACACTCGCCGGCTTCTGCGCCGGTTGCTGGGGCCCGCCGGCTGGTGGGTCCCGCTGGCTGCCGGCTCCTTGGTCGACAGGCAGGCCCCACTATCCAGGGCCTTGTCGGTGCCTGGTTACTGTTGCTCAATCCTGGTGACGAGGGCTTCGCCGAGGTGGGCGTGGCTACAGTGCCGCCATCCAGCGGGTGATCGCTGTAGCCTCACCGCGTCTTGTCTCCTTAATGGGGCGTCTCCTTCGAGGGAGGTGGCAAGCCGGCTGTGGAGAGCCGGCTCTGTCTTGGGACGACTGGGGGAGGCCTGGCCGTCTTTGGGCGTCTCTCTGCCCGAAGGGGCCCACTGCCCGTGGGCCGCACTGGCAGCCCGTCGTGGATGACATCAGGGTTAATGTGGCAATAGTGCCGTGCCGGACGGGCCATAGCCACCCGTACGATGCACTATGCCAGGCGTGCTCCGGGATTCGGGGGTGGCAGGCTTTACTGTAGCCACGCCCCGTCACATCGCCATTATGTAGATGCAGACTTCGAGGGTACGATCTTGACCGCTTTGTGTGAGCCGGCTTCTTGGAGTCGACCTTCTCGTGGCCGGCTTCTCGGAGCCGGCCCTCACGCGGCTTTCTTCATGAGGGTTAAAGTCAGGTCGCCTTCCGATAGCCGGCCTGGGAGACAGCCGGGAAGGGGAAGGCGTCCCCACGTCTTGGATTCTTGAGGGCCGGATCGGCTTGTAATTTTCCAAAAGAGCCAGGGGGTCATTTACTCCGATAGTAGTCCCCGAAGCTGATCGAGCTTCGAGGCTGACAAAGGGACGAGAAGCTTGGTCAGCTTCCTATCCTGAGGGGCCGGCTTTGCTTGTGCGCGCCGTCTTCGGAAAGCCCCGTTCCTCGTAGGCTGGAACGCGGGTTGGCCTGTGAGCTGACCGCGCACCATCCCGCGGGCCACGTGGCAAGGAAATACTGCCAACGCACGCGCGCGACGGGACGCCGCCGCAGGCCCGGGCCCGCCACTCCCCGGCCTCGGCCCGAGCGCGGATCTTCTGCGGCCCACACAGACCGCTCGCCTTCCCGCGGTGGTTTTATTACGCCATCAGGGCGCAGTAATCGCGGGACGTGGGGGAGTGGGCGTAGTTGATCCCCACTCCCCCCCACGCCACGCCTCCTCGGCTCCGCCGCTCGGGTCTATAAGTAGGGGGAGGAGGGGGAGCGGCAGAGGCTCGCACGCTGTCCCTTGCTCCGCCCCTTCTCTCCTTCCTTCTTCTTCCGTCCGCCGCTGCAGCAACCCATTACCGTGCCGTTCCGCCGTCGGACCTCTCGGTTCCTTTGGTCCCGCCGTAGCGGGGTCGTGCGCGTCTACGCCGTCGCTTCGTCTTGCTCCCCGCCGCATCGCTCCCATGGCGCTGTCGAGCTCGTGGGATGGCTCCAACGTCCACGAGGACCACATCGAGTTCCTCCGCCGGATGCGGCGCCTGCCGGGCGAGAACTTCGTCCGGGTTCGTCAGGCGCCGGCAAGGGAGATCTCGCCGGCACCGGAGGAGGGCGAGCGGGTGATCTTCCGCTCGCACTGCCTGCGCGGCTTCGGCCTCCCGGCGAGCGGATTCCTTCGAGCTTTCCTTGAATTCTACCACCTCCAGCCGCATCACCTCATGCCCAACGCGGTGATGCTGCTGTCGTCCTTCGTCATCCTGTGCGAGGGCTTTCTTGGGGTTCTCCCCACTCTCAAGCTCCGGGGGGAATTCTTCTAGAGCAAGCTCGGCACCGTCGTCGCGGGCGTGCCCGCCCCCTGCGGGGCCTTCATTGCCATGAGGCGGACGGGCGAGAACAATCCATTCCCGCCCATCCCGCTGATCCAGTCGGTGAAGCTCTGGCAGAAGTCCTACTTTTACGTGAAGAACGTCGCCTCACAAGGCGACTACGTCAACCTGCCGGCTTACGTAGCCGGCCCGCCGGCTGGGAGGCAACCTTCGTGGAGCTACCGGGCCAGGTCGCTGTCTCAGGCCGGGAACGCAGCCGTTTCCCGGCTCCGGGTGATGATCCAGTCGGAGGGCCTGACTGGAGCCGACTTGGTGGCCGCCTTCGTGGAGCGCCGGGTACTTCCGCTCCAAGGCCGGCCTCACATGATTTGCTAGATGAGCGACCGCTTCGACCCGTGCCGGCTGAGCACCAAGGAGATGCCTCATGCAGAGGTGTCTTACATGGTGAACTACATCTCCAACTGCAAGATCGCCGAGGATTGGTGATACGGCAAGGGGCCGTATTCTCGCGCCAACCCTCCGCCTGTCGTAAGTTTTTCTTCTTTTCTTCCTTTTTGTAACCGGCCTCGTGATAGCCGACCTTTGATCAGTTGGTTTGCCCTTAGCAGAACCCTCTTCTTCCGCCAACGGCCGGGGCCGTAGGGGTAGAGCCCCAGCTCCTCCCCGACCGCACGATGGACCACGCCAACGACCCGGACCTGGGAGCGGCCGCCATGGAAGACACCATCGTGGGGGAAGGCGACGAGGCAGGAGGCGCGGGGCCCGGAGCCGGCTTCGAGTACTGGCCGGACGACGAGGAGGTCGAAGCCGCCCCGCACCGCCAGTCGGTGCTTGATCATGAAGGCGCGGGCCCATCTGCCGCGCCGGCTGCCCGTGGCGGCACGCAGAAGCGCCAGGCCATGTCGACCTTCTTCGGTAGCCGGACGAAAAAATCCAAGGCTTCCGCGGGGGCGACCAAGCGGGATGAGGCGGTCGTGAAGGCGGCCCGCTTCCGCAAGGCGGTGAAACAGCCGCAGGCGATCTTGGCGTAAGTCGTCAAACATCTTGTATATATATTTTTTTTGTTGTCCTTTTCGATTGAAGCTCTTCTGAACCTTTCTTTGCTCACCGGGTAGGGCACCACTTTCCCTTGAGAGAGGTCCTGGCGGCTCCGTAGTCGGGCCGACTGGAGGGTCCTCCGGCTCCCATCGCGTGGATCCCCGCGCCAACCTTAGGGAGGCCACGGAGCGGAACACACAGGAGGCGCGGGAGGAGCGGGAGGCGGCGGAGCGAAGGACCGCGCAGGCGGCGAAGGAGCAGGCCGATGCGGTGGCCAAGGCCCAGGCGGAGGTGGCAGCCGCGGAGACGGAGGCGGAGGCCTCGCACAACCAGCCTCCGTTGCTCATCGTTCCCCTCCGCGCTGTGGCCCCCGACATCCCCGTGCCCCCGTCGGAGGAGGTCGACCAAGACCGGCCGGTGGTGGAGAGGAGGGAGGACCACGTGGTCTTCATGGAGGGGGCGCCGCAGACGGCGCCGACTGGGGCGGGCCAAAGCGGCCAATCAGCCGCGGCGCCAGAGCAGCCGGCCGGGGGCGAGCCGGAGGCAGGGCCCGGCCTCGAGGTGCAGCCGGCATTGCGCCGGCGCGCAGGGGGAGGCACCTCTGCGCCAGAGCCGCACCGAGCTGCGGGCGCCAGCCAGACGGCGGAGGCCCTGGAGGCGGCCAGCATCAGTACGTCCGAGTGGACTCCTAGTGGGGGGACGGGCGAGCTGAATGCGGCGGCCCAGGAGGTCCGGAACCGGCTTCAAGCCCAAGCCGCCTCACTGCAGCGATACACCCAAGAGTTCCTCGCAACACGGGCTGTCATCCGGGTGAGTCTTCTGGCCTTGGTTGTTTTGCTCTTTTGATTTCTTCCGTGGGGGCGCGTCAGCGCACCCACTGGGTGTAGTCCTCAAGTTCGGAGTCGGCTGCTGCGCAGGCGGCTTGGAACTTACTAGGTCCTGACAACTATCTTATTCTCGCCTCCTGTCTGATCTTCCAGGAGTATCATAACCTCCGCGCTGCTGCCTTCAACTCCCAGGCTCAGGAGCTGGGCCGGAGAACCGAAGACCTGACTAGCAGCCGGAGTGCGTGCTTTGTTTCGTTCATCTCCTGTGGGGCGCGTCAGTGCACCCACTGGGTGTAGTCCCCGAGATTCGGGCCAACTACTGAGCAGTCGGGTCGGATCTTCCTTGGCGACTTCTTCCTTATTGATTTTCCTTTGTCTTCATGCTTGCAGGAGCCAATGCCGACTTGAGGGGGCAGCTCAGTGGGGCCTAGGCCGCCCTTCGCTCCAAGCAAACCGAGTACAACGCCTTGGTCCCGGAGCGTGACCACCTGGCCAAGAAGTTGGCCGACCAGGAGGAGAGCCACAAGGCGGCCCTGAGGAAGGCGCAGGACAGCGAGGACGCCCTGAAGGCCGAGTTCGAGACCGAAGCGGCGGGCTGGGCTGAGGCAAAACAAGCGCTGAGCGAGGGCTTTGGTCGTATCGAGGATCTGATCGATGGTAAGCCGCCTTCCTCACTCCTTGCTTGCCCCTTTCCCCCTGATTTGTGTTCTGACTTGTGCTGCTTTTTATTCTCTGTGCAGACTACTTTCCCGGCTACTCCGTCTTCGCCACCCAAACCATCGAGGACCATCGCGAGGCGCGCCGGCAGGCGGGGGCTGAAATCGCGCCGGACGCGAGCCGGACGCTTGAGGAGCAACTCTTGGCGGTCCAAGCCTGGCTGCAGCCGGCTCACCGTATGCTCCGTCGCCTCCAGTGCGCCGGGGCGCAGGTGTTGGCCGCCCTCCGGCCAGGCGAGATGATTCCCCGCACCCCGAGTCGGACTGCCGACTGGCTGGAGGTTGCGGTTGGCCGCTTCGAGGCCTGGAAGGCATCAGCGGCCCGGCTTGGAGCTGGGCGGGCACTGGAGTTCGTCCGCGCCTGGTATCCCGGGCTGAACCTGGACTAGCTGCGCACCTGGCGGCTGGAGGCCGACGAGGAGATGGAGGAGGTGCGGCCGACTATCGCTCAGCGTGCCTCGACGATCGCCGAGTGTACTGATATCAGCGTCTTCGCTCCTGAAATAAATGACGACGGCGTTGCCCAGCCGGAGGAGTGGTTCGGGCTGGACCCGACAGCGGGTGAGGACTCGGCAGAGGAGATCGCCTCCAGCGATGAAGGCGAAGACGATGAAGGAGAGGAGGGCGAAGACGTTGAGCCGGCCGGTGAAGCGGCCAGCCAGCCTCAGCCTGACCATGCTTCCATCAACGAGGCGCGTGCTAGCGCGCCCTCTGCGGGAGGCGGTGATCATGCCGAGGTTCGCTAGCCGGCCACTCCTCCAGCCGGCACTATCGTCTCCATCGACCTGCCCGAGTCGCCAGTCGCTCCCCTGGCTTAATCTGCCGTCCTTGCTTTTCCTGCTTGTTACCCTTTGAACAATTTTTATTAAACTTGCGCAGTTCCACCCACTGGGGGTGTATTCGGATTATGTTGAATGCTGGCCTTTTGAAGGTCTTTTTGTGTAAATATGATCGTGTGCGTGTTTGGTTTCCATTAATGTATGCTTTTTATCCTTAGGCTGTTTCCTTTGCCGCCTTCCCCTTTTGGGAAGGCAAGTACTCGAGCTTTCTTAGATTGAAGCGAGGCGAATGGAAGCCGGCCGGCCGGCTACTCTAGTATTTGGTCGGTGGTGGGAGAAAATCGGCTTTTGTTATATTAGTCCGTTAGTCCCTAGCCGCTTTGCGTGTGGGCGTCCTTTCGTGCCTTTAACTCTTGCCAACCGGACAGCCGGTTCTTCGAACTGCGACTTTTGGCAAGAGAAGGCTTGGGTGCCGGCACACTACTTGTCTGGCCGCGGGTAGGACTTTTAATATAACTCTAGGCGGCCAGTCCCCGGGCCGACTAGTCGAACTCGGTGCCGAACGAAAAAAGTGAATGTAATGACAAGGTCATAAGCATGATATTCTTCATTCATAGATAAAAGATGGCAGTCCCCGAGCTCTCCTCGGGGGGCCTATTGTCTCGTACTTAGTACAAAAGTTAGCGTGATACATACTGCATTTCAATTGTAAAAACTTCGGAGGAGGTTGGCGTTCCATGGTCGTTCCGACTCCTTGCCGGAGTCGTCTCACTTTCGTGCCTTCGGCTTCTGCGCATCGATCAAGTAGTAGGAGTCGTTGCCTAAAGCTCTGCTGATAACGAAGGGGCCCTTCCAAGGGGCCGAGAGCTTGTGCTGGCCGGCTGTTCGCTGGATCAGCCGGAGCACAAGATCGCCCTCTTGGAAGGATCTTGGCTTGACCTTTCGGCTATGGTAGAGGCACAGGCCCTGCTGATAGATGGCGGACCGGCTGAGGGCTAACAGCCGGCCTTCTTCCAGCAGGTCGACGCTGTCTTCTCGTGCTTCCTTGGCCTCCGCCTCCGTGTACATGGTTACCTGAGGCGAGTCGAACTCGATGTCAGTTGGGATGACCGCCTCGGCACCATACACGAGGAAGAAAGGAGTGAAGCCGGTTGACTTGTTTGGGGTAGTGCGCAGACTCCAGAGGACGGCCGGCAGCTCATCGAGCCAACAGCCAGCCGAACGCTCCAGTGGTACGACCAGTCGGGGTTTGATGCCGGAAAGGATGAGGCCGTTGGCTTGCTCGACCTGGCCGTTTGACTGCGGGTGGGCAATGGACGCCAAGTGCAAACAGATGCCTTGCGTCGCGCAGAAACGTGCCAAGGCTCCCTTCGTGAAATTCGTGCCATTGTCGGTGATGATGCTGTGTGGCACGTCGTACCGAGTTGTTATTTCTGCGATAAATGTCACGGCAGTCGGCCCATTCAGCTTCTTGATCGGCTTTGCCTCAATCCATTTGGTGAATTTGTCCACAGCGACAAGCAGATGTGTCATGCCGCCGCGCGCCATCTTGAATGGGCCCACCATGTCCAGTCCCCAAACAGTGAAGGGCCAAGTGAGGGGAATGGTCTTGAGTGCTGAAGCCGGCATGTGTTGCTTGGAGCTGAAGAGTTGGCACCCTTTGCAATGTTTAACTAACTCCTTGGCGTCATCGAAAGCAGTCGGCCAAAAGAAACCATGGCGGAAAGCTTTGGCGACGAGTGATCTTGAGGCCGCATGGTGGCCGCATTCTCCTTGGTGGATGTCTCTGAGGATTGCAATGCCCTTCTCTTGCTCGACGCATCGCTGGAGGACTCCAGTGACACTGCGCTTGACGAGCTCTCTGTTGACGATTGTGTATGCTCCGGCTCGGCGTTGGACTTGTCTTGCCTCTGTTTCGTCAGCCGGCAGATCTTTGTTTATTAGGAAGTTGAGGATGGACTGAGCCCATGATGGAGCTGTGACTTCTTCTATTGCCAACACGGCTACTGCGACCAGGGCGGGCGGGCTGGGTGGTGAAATGCTGGAGTCGGCCGCCGCCTGCTGTGTTGGTGCAGCCTCCGGGCCGACTACCATAGTCCCCGAGCCGGGTGTGGCAGTCCCCGGGTCGGGTGTAACTATGGAAGTCCTCGAGCCGCCTGCTGATGTCCCTAGGCCGACTATCGAAGTCCCCGGGTCACCCACTTGGTTCTTCGAGCCGGACCCGGCTGTATCGGGGTCAGGCGGCACGAAGATGGAGTCGGACTCTGGAGACGGCTGGACAGCCGGCTTGAGGAGGCGTTGTAGAGAGACACCGGTTGGTATTGCTTGCCGAGTGGAGCCTATTCGAGCCAGGGCATCAGCTGGCTCGTTGTCGGCTCGCGGTACGTGGAGGAACTCGCATCCTTCAAAGTACCCACTGATCTGCTGAACGAGGAAGCGGTAGCTTGCCATATTTGCGTCCTTGGCATCCCAGTCGCCGGATGATTGCTGGACCACCAAGTCCGAGTCGCCATAACATAAGATTTGGCGAATGCCGAGCTCTTTGGCAAGCCGGAGCCCGTGTATGAGCGCCTCGTACTCGGCCACGTTGTTGGAGGCGGAAAAGTGAATTTGCAGCGTGTATCTGAGCTTGTCGCCTTTGGGAGAGGTGAGGATGACGCCGACTCCCAAGCCGGTGCGCATCTTGGACCCATCGAAGTGCATGCGCCAATGAGTGGAGTCGGGAGCTGGCGGCAGGTACTGGGTGTCGGCCCAGTCGACGAGGAAGTCGGCCAATGCTTGGGACTTGATGGAGGGGCAAGGCTGGTAGAAAATCGTGTACGGGGCCAGCTCGATGGCCCATTTCGCCACCCGGCCGGATGCATCCCGGCTGCCTATGATCTCGGCCAGCGGGACGGTGCATACAACCATGATGGGATGCTCTCGGAAGTAGGGCTTCAGCTTCTTGGCGGCGAAGTACATGCCGTAGCATATCTTCTGGTAGTGCGGGTAGTTCTCCTTCGAGGTAGACAGCACCTCGCTCAAATAGTACACCGGCCTCTGGACCGGCTGGGCTCGGCCCTCTTCTGGGCGTTGGACTACGATGATGGTGCTGACCACCTGGCTGGTTGCGGCAATGTAGAGGAGCATGGGCTCTTTCTCAGTCGGTGCCGCCAGGACAGGCGGCGTGGCTAGCATCTTCTTCAGCTCGTGAAAAGCTTGGTCGGCTTGGTCATTCCACTCGAAGTGAGTGGTCTTCTTCATGAGGCGGTAGAGGGGGAGAGCTTTCTCTCCGAGAAGGCTGATGAAGTGGTTCAGGGAGGCCAAGCATCCGGTGAACTTCTAGACGTCTCAAAGTTTGGTGGAATCGCCATTCTCTCAATGGCCTTGATCTTTACTGGGTTGCATTCGATGCCGCGTTCGGAAACCAGGAAGCCTAGGAGTTGGCCGGCTGGCACTCCGAACACGCATTTCTCGGGGTTGAGCTTGATTTGGAACCGGCGTAGGTTCTCAAATGTTTCCTTGAGGTCTTCCAGCAAGGTGCCGCGCTTCTCCATCTTCACCACAATGTCGTCTACATAGACGTGGGCATTTCTGCCGAGCTGCTTGAGGAGGCACTTCTGCATGCAACGCTGAAAAGTGGCACCGGATGGCGTGAATGTCATAGTCAGGTAGCAGAAGGCTCTGAATGGTGTGATGAAGGCGGTCTTCAGGCGGTCTATCGGATCTAACTTTATCTGGTGGTATCCTGAGTAAGCGTCCAAGAAACTCAACAGCTCGCATCCGGCCGTGGAGTCTATCACTTGATCAATCCTTGGCAGGGCAAAGGGATCTTTCGGGCAGGCCTTGTTGAGGCTCGTGTAGTCTATGCACATGCGCCACTTGTTGTTCTTCTTTAGCACGAGGACCGGGTTGGCGAGCCATTCTGGAAAGAAAACTTCCAGAATGAAGCCGGCTGCCAGAAGCCGGGCTATCTCTTCTCCTACAATCCTTCTTTTCTCCTCCGATAGTCGGCGGAGGGGTTGTTTGACTGGTTTTGCGTCTTCTCGGATGTGTAGCTTCTGCTCGGCGAATTCCTTCGGAACACCCGGCATGTCCTTGGGGGACCATGCAAAGATGTCCCGGTTCTCACGGAGGAAATCGGCGAGCTCGCCTTCCTATTTGGTTTTTAGGTTTGCCCCGATGATGGCAAACCTCTCTGGGTGCCTGGGGTCAAGAGGTATCTTCTTCGTCTCCTTGGCCGGCTGGAAAGATCCTTGGGCATCATAATCCTTGGGATCGGGGGACAAGGCCAACTATTTGCCTGGCATGGCCACGACTCGGTCCAACATCTTCTTTTCTTCGGCTATCACAAGGGATTCGGCCAGCCGGCTGCTGGCTGCTGCGCACTCGGAAGATTTCTTGTAATCGCCGGTTATGGTGATGATGCCTTTGGTGCTCGGCATCTTCATCTTGAGGTAAGCATAGTGGGGAACAGCCATGAACCTCGCCAAGGCAGGTCGGCCAAGCAATGCATGGTAGGGGCTCTCTAGGTCCACCACTTCAAACCAGATCGCCTCCCGGCGGAAATGCTCCTTGTCCCCAAAGAGTACATCAATCTTGATCTTGCCAATGGGGGCGCAGGACAGGCCGGGTACGATGCCATGGAACACAGTCCGAGTAGGCATGAGTTGCTTCGTCTTGACGTTCAGCTTCTCCAGGGTGTCATGGTACAGGATGTTGATGCTGCTTCCGCCGTCTATCAGCACGCGGGAGAAACGGGCGGCGCGTCTGTCCGTTGCAAGGGTGGCATCCAGAACCAACGCATAAGAGCCGGGAGATGGCATCACCTCTGGGTGGTCGGCCCGGGTCCAGCTGATAGGTTTTTCTGACCAGTGCATGTGCTCGGCAGGATTGGCAGCAACCATGCTGACCTCCTGGTGCTCTCGGCGTCTGCCGCGCCGGTCTTCGGGCTGGCTTGTAAAGACGACATAGGCGGCATGCTCGTCGGGGAACTCATCGTGCACGGCTCCGACTGCAGGCCGAGCGGTCAGCGGCTGAGGAGCCAGAGGCGGCGGACCGGCAGGCGGAGGCGGCGCGAGCCCTTCGCCTTTGGAGATTCGGGTGAGCCAGTGGCACTTCCGGGTTGTGTGGTTGGACGGCTTCGCGCCGCTGTGAAACTTGCATGGGGCGTCGAGAGTTTGCTCGTAGGAGAAGGCCGGCTGCCAAGCCGGCTTGCCGCCCCTCTGCTTCTTGGGTGCGGGCCACCCTTCGGGCTGCTCGTATTCGACTGTGGCCACCTGCCGACTGGTGGAGGGCGGCACGGGGCCCTTGCGCTTGTGGTCGTTCTGGTGCGGGTGTCGGCCGGAATCCCCAGCTGGCGTCTTGGGCGCCGGGTTGAGTACTTTCCCAGACGCGTCTACCCGGAGCTCGGTCTTCATTGAGGAGTCGGCGGTGGCGTACTTGTCTGCTATGTCCAGTAGCTCATCGAGGGTAGTCGGCTCGTCGCAGAGAAGCTTGTGCTTGAGGAGGGTGCCTTCTCGGCACCCGGTAGTGAAGTATTCTATGGCTTGCACCTTGTGCACCCCTTGCAAGAGTTGCGGAGCTCGGCCCAACGCGTGAGGTAGTCACGAGTGGACTCGGCAGGGCCTTGTACACACAAGGAGAGCTGTCTGGGCTTGGGAGCCCGCTTGTAGGTGCTGGTGAAGTTGCGGACGAAGGCTTCTGTGAAGTCTAGCCAGCTGTTGATGCTGTATGGCTTGAGGCTGTTGAGCCAGGTCTGCGCCGTGCCTTGCAGCATGAGGGGCACGTACTTCACGGCAACGTGCCTGTTGCCGTTTGCTATGCTAACCGCCGTGGAGTAGTCGATCAACCAATCTTCCGGCTTCACGGAGCCGTTGTACTTGGGCGTGTCTCTTGGGAGCGAGAACCCTTTGGGGAAAGGCTCGTCGCGGATGCGGGGGCCGAAGCAAGGCGGGCCGACATCATCTTCTTCTTCCAGCGCCAAGGATCGCGCTAGGCGGTCGATCCGATGGCGGGCGTCGTTCTCGCCGACTCCTTCGTGGCGACCTAGTCGGCCACTGAGAGTCGGATGCGCAACAGGCGATGGGGTGGGATATCTCTCTCCACGGGGCCGAGGCGGAGGCGGGTTGCCCCGCCACTCCACGGCCCGGGGATGGCCTTCTGCGTCTCGCTCGATGGAGATTCGGGTTCAGCTTCAGCTCGCAGCCGGCTCTTTCTCGTGCCGCGCGCGGGTTTTACCCACAGTCGGCATTCGGGACGTCGCGTCGTGATCTCGGCGCGGGGGAGGGCTTTCCGCGCGGGCGTCGGCTTCGTGCCGCTACGCGGCCGCATCGATTAGCTACTGGATGCGTCTGGAACTGTGGGGGAGTTCTTCGGCCCCCAATCTGTCTAGCTCGTCTACGGCCGCCTGGGTGGCAGGCAGGTTCTCAAGTGGAGTGGCGTAGACTGGGCGGTCGACTCCTAGCGTGTCGGCGATGACAGTGCCCCGCTGCCTGACAATGCCGGCCCAGCTGGGCCCGCCTGGGGGCGGCGTGCCAAAGGCGGCGGGGTCGGCTTCGCGCCGGTGGGCCTCAGTGAGGCGTCTCATGGAAGCCAACTTCCGGCCCTGCGCGAGGAGGGCGAGGCGGCGAGCCTCTAGTGCTTCGGCATCGGCATCGGCCGGGAGGGGGATGGTCAAGTCGTGGAGCACCGCATGCGGGGCATCGTGGGCGCTCTCGTCAGAAGCGTCGCCGTGGCCGATGACCATCACCTCGGTGGTGACAGCGTCACAGCCATCGGCCCGGGGAAGCGGGTCATTGTAGATCGTGACGTCGGTGGGGAAAGTGTCGAGTGAGGCCGTGTCGGAGTCGACAGGCATCGGATCGGTGGAGCCAACCGACTCCAAGTCCACAGCAGGCTCGCCGGAGACATGGAGCTGGCCGAGGAGGTTGACGAGGTGGTCGGTGCCCGCGTCAGAGGCGAGCTCGTCAGAGATGAGGGTCTTGCCAAGGAGATCAGCGAGTTCGCTCGCTGCGCAGACGTTGGTGACGCCTTGCAGCGCGTCGTGGCAAGCGCCATCGGTCGTGCCGGGCTGGCTATGCTCGCTGGGGAGGAAGAGGGTTCCCGTCTAGAACAGGTCTCCGGACGACGGTGCACCTGGCCCCGCGGTGGGCGCCAAATGTCGGGTGGTAGGTGCGACATATGCCAACAGGTGGCTTATCATTGTGGGAACTAGTAAGACGTCGCCGGTGCCTGGAAGCGGGATGAGGCAAAGACATGCACACCGGCGAATCTTACCCAGCTTCGGGGCTCTCCGTGGAGATAACACCCCTACTGCTGCTCTGCGGGGTCTTCGCATGATCACTAGATGAACAAGTAGCTACACGATGCTCCTTGAGCTGTTTTGTGAGAAGAAGTAGAGCACGGCTAGCCCTCCTCCCCTCTCTATGTGGTGTCTAGAACTAGCTTGGATCAACCCTTTGCATGGGTGCCCCGGGGGGTTTATATATGCCTACCCCCGGGGGTACAATGGTAATCCGGCTGGGCGTGGGGCCCAGCCATCTGTGACTACACTCGCCGGCTTCTGCGCCGACTGCTGGGGCCCGCCGGCTGGTGGGTCCCGCTGGCTGCCGGCTCCTTGGTCGACAGGCAGGCCCCACTGTCCAGGGCCTTGCCGGTGGCTGGTTACTGTTGCTCAATCCTGGTGACAAGGGCTTCGCCGAGGTGGGCGTGGCTACAGTGCCGCCGTCCGGCGGGTGATCGTTGTAGCCTCACCGCGTCTTGTCTCCTTAATGGGGCGTCTCCTTCGAGGGAGGTGGCAAGCCGGCTGTGGAGAGCTGGATCTGTCTTGGGCCGACTGGGGGAGGCCTGGCCGTCTTCGGGCGTCTCTCTGCCCAAAGGGGCCAACCGCCCGTGGGCCGCACTGGCAGCCCGTCGTGGATGACATCAAGGTCAACGTGGCAACAGTGCCGTGCCGGACGGGCCATGGCCACCCGTACGACGCACTGTGCCAGGCATGCTCCGGGATTCGGGGGTGGCGGGCTTTATTGTAGCCACGCCCCGTCACATCGCCGTTATGTGGATGCAGACTTTGAGGGTACGATCTTGACCGCTTTGTGTGAGCCGGCTTCTTGGAGTCGGCCTTCTCGCGGCCGGCTTCTCGGAGCCGGCCCTCACGCGGCTTTCTTCATGAGGGCTAAAGTCGGGTCGCCTTCCGATAGCCGGCCTGGGAGACAGCCGGCAAGGGGAAGGCGGCCCCACGTCTTGGATTCTTGAGGGCCGGATCGGCTTGTAATTTTCCAGAAGAGCCAGGGGGTGCCGGCTAGGCTACCCGTGGTCATTTACTCCGACATTGTCTACGCATAAAAATCAATGCAATTTAAAATCTCGAAATGAAAAAAAAATATTTGAAACTAATTGCCGGTTTGATGTGTTTTAAAAATGTACAGCCCATTTCTCATTACTGATAGGCCATTTTCTCGGCAAACGAATGAAGCTCTCCTCGTCTTGAAAGATTTGCAGCCCAACAGGCCTGTTAAAGCGACTTACTTGACAAATCACAAAAAAACTGGGCTAGCCATTTTCAGAAAGAAAAAAAACTACTGGGCTGGTCTGTGGTAAACATAAAAGAAAAGGCTGTCTAGACAGGCCAGAGTGTCCCGCACAGCCCAGTTGACACCCTGCTTCCGTCTCAAAAACAAATTAGATAAATGCCACTCCAATTATGGCAATTCATAAAAATGCCACTGCAATTTCCAAACTTTATAAAATGCCACTGCAATTTTTGCAAACTTTGAAAAACGCCACTGCAGTTTGCAAACTTTGAAAAACGCCACTCCAGACTTTGAAAAATGCCACTAGAAATGGCATGAAATGGCATTTTTCAAAGTTTGGAAATTGCAGTGTCATTTCTCGGATACACCAGATTTGGAGTGGCATTTATCAAATTAACCCAAAACAAAAATAACTGGGCGAGCTGCTGGGTCCCTGGTGTCAGCCGCTCGTTGTGCAATTCTCTTGTTTATTGAGTACATTGACAATGGCATGGGACCCAGATGTCAGAAATCCACTAGGAGGAGCAATTTTTTTATTGGCTTGAAATAAGGAGGCACTTGCTTGCGTACTGCCATGACCTTGGCGGGTCCCTGCTGTCATCCTCTCCACGTACAATCATCTCCTGATTGTATATGCGTCAACTTGCTAGGCCCACAAGTCAGCCTCTAAACCCGTGGAGGACAAATACAACCTATTTACAAAAATAACAGCCCATTCCATACGTTCAAAGGGAAAGTTCAACATTCAGAGCAAAGTAACAGGTCTGATCCACATATAGAGTACTGAACTTCCACGTTGACAACCATCATAGCCAAGTTAACTATCTACTTCCACTAATACTCTAGTAGCATACAAGTACTAACTCACTCTTAGGTAACTAGACGATGCCGGTCGCCATCTGTGGTACACGCTAAACGCCAGCACCGGCATCGTGCGCCTCGCCTCGGACTTGCAAGAGGTGTGATAGGGCGCCTTGCTCGCGCGGGTTGGCCCTTTCCATGCCGGCGTGGTCCACCGAAGCTTCGGCTTCCAAGCGGGAAACCCACTCGACGAGCTGGTAGTAAAAATCGGCGTCGCGAACGTGTGCGTGCTCGACAGCCTCCAGGGCTATTTGCCGGGCACCGGCCTCCACATAGTCGGCCCAGTTGCGGGCGCTCTGCTCGTGACTCAAAGCGTTGGTGCATTGCTGCTCCATGTCCCGCTGGCGGCGCAAATACGCGATACGCTGCTCCTCCGCCAGGCGGTCGCGCTCCAACAACTCCTGCTCCTCCTCCATGCGGTCGCGCTCCAACAACTCCTCGATCTCCGCATTGCCATCTAAAGATAGATAGAATGCCTCCTCCCTCTGTCTGCCTTCTAGTGAAAACCCGAACACTAGTTCCGGCGGTGACCGCCTCCGGCGTCGCCTACCGCGGACGAGCGGGGAATGGCAGACGTGGCGAGCGACGTCGGGCCGGTGGGGGCATATGAGGATATGGCGAGTTGGGTCACGGTGGCACCGAAGAAGGCCGGGAAGTAGTACTTATAGGCGGAAGGTAGCGCGACGGTCATCAGAATTCAACGCATAATGGCTTATCGCGCCAGCTTGCCGTGGAAAACTAGAGAAACTGAAATTATGACTGTGTCGTCCCGTCCCGTCTGGGTCGCACGCCGGCATGGCAGTCAAATGAGTGCACTCGAATCAGGCCCCTCCTTGTCAATAATGATTACATGGATTTAAAAAGCCCGCAACAATTAAAGTGTATCTTTTTTCGCATCAGTTAGCTGCCTTAATTATGGCCGGCTGCATGCAGGCACTCAGAATCGCACGCAGCCAGTACCTGAAGCAGCATGCAACGAGTCGCAGCCGAGGGCACACATGCAGCCACTTAAATCGCTGGAATTAATTAGGCTTAAACTTCTGCATGCCGTTAATTATTGCCATGCCTTGGTCTTGCGCTTTGCTCACGGAATTAATTAGGCTTAAACTTCTTCAGAGGTAGGCATTTTTATCCGTGTAGGATCGATAGTGTAGCTTGTCAGTTTCTTCGAAGGTAGACATTTTTATTCAAAAAACTGCCACTTCGCATCTTGCGTCGCAAATAAAACTGCCAGGAGCACATTTGTAGGCTAGCTAGTGATCGATCAGTAACTTGTAAACACTGAGCAAACAGAAATAAGTAATTGTTAATGCATCTCAATGATTCACATATCATATACAAATATGTAGCTCCAAAAGCAAAGATCAGCCACTTTGGATCTTGCGTCGCAACTAAAACTAACTAGTATGATTCCCATACATAAGATCAACATGTTAATGCATCTCAATGATTCACAAATCATATGCAACTATGTAGCTCCAAAAGCAAAGATCTAGACAAAACATCTGTTCTTCCTACTAACATGGATGCTTCTCTTGGCCAACATTCAGTACAGACTGAAAGATGAATTTGTTTGTGAAGTCTACAATTCCTCTTGCAAACGTAAGTGGTTTCACCAACAGCTGGAACCATGAGAATGGACCATACATGATGGAGGAACATCCACTACAATATGATTTGGTCTTCCCTCGATCACACCGCGAGACTATTTTCGGAATAAAACTTTAACTTAGGCAAAATGATGCGCATTGTATAATCAGACCAAAGCAATGAAGCACCTAGTGTTGGCCAATAAATAGTACAGTACTACTTTTCTACAGTCCATGAAGTGACTATCCAATCTTTCTGTGTCTATTTTCAAATGGCACTGCATGCAATGACTATACTATTCTCTTGTGCAGTTCAACAAAAATTGCGGACACTTTGTTTGTTCGCCAAATAGCAACGGGCAGACATCTCTATCTGCACAAATATCAAGCAGCTAGTAAACATATACCACACCTTGTATTTTCAGTTTAAACATGTCTCTTCCACTTAGCATCTGTCTTGTTCTGCACTGGACAATCTGATACAGTTATGTTTTGCCCTGGACAATTTCATACTGAATTGATTTGCTGGTTCAGAGCAGAAATATAGCGCCTATTCTTCATCAGACCAAGGATATCCATGTTCGCAGTGATGGAAGAGGTGAAATCGATACAACCGAAATTGAGCATCCAATCATTGAATCCTGTCCTGCACCTCCAATGTAGGTCCACCCTGCCAATAAATTCACATGCAAACCACTAGTATTACTATCTAATGATAGTACAAAAAGAGTAGCAAGATAGTAGCAAACCATGTACCTTCGTAATGAACAGCTCATAGTGCCACCAATTGGATATAAAGGTTTGGAAAAAACATGCTCCTAATGTTGAACCAGTTGGACTTTTTGTGCAGTTCTACTAAAATCGAGCATCCCTGTTTGCATAGATATTGAAAGTGCGATTACTCTAAAAGTGGCACTAGTTGAAGCATAGACTCACAAATATAAGCATTCCAATTTCTTAATGGGAAAAGGTAGCAAGACTGTTTCTAACCACCTGTTTGAAGGAATAAATAAAGCAACAATGGCTGATGTCAGGAAGGCATACATAGTTTTTTCTGAAAAACTGAGCCATTCCTGACCTTTCCTTTTCTTTTAAGAAAATTTTGTGCAGTTCTACTAAAATAAAATGCCATCACCGCCTTGACAATTAAGTGACACTGTATAAAATGAAATGACTTAACATTACATCATGATGTCAGTTATGTAGTCGACAGGCATTAGAGACAAACATACAGACCTCCTCCGATAACATAATGAACATTAATTTTAACAAAGGTGTGACTAGCTTTACCGGGATAATTTGAGTGAACTCTACACCCTTTTTGTTACTTAATATAAGACGTTTTCGCGGTTCAATTTAAAGTACCCAAACGTCTAGTATTTAGAAAAAATGGTAGTAGTTTTCTTGAGCACATATCTGGGAAAGCTTGCCACACTTTATTTATGTCCATACGCTAATGCAACACCATTCGAATACTACAAATATACACTAATCCAGTGGCTAGTGCAATAGTACAGTAGTTAGTTTATTACAGGGTACAGTACAATGGTTTTACTGAACAGATTTCAATAAACTCTAGCACTGGAAGGTTTCTATAAGAATTAACAATACAAAATGTAAAGGTAACAAGTTTCAGCATTGGTATACTAGTTGTCCATGAGCATTAAACCAAACACAAAAGTTTGAAGGTAACTAGCATTATGAACTAATGACAGTATAAAAAATTGCCAACCATGTACCTCCAAGGTAGATATCATTTCGAAATCGGGGGGACCTTAAAAATTGCTATCCCAATCTTGATAATCGATCAAACATAAAAAATTGATCAAACAAATCAAGAGAACAGCCGGAGGAGGAGGTGCCCACTCTTGACCTTTCCTCTTGTCTTCATAATTGTCTGTGCAGTTTAACCAAAATAAAATGACATCAGCGCCTTGGCATTTTGGTGACACTGTACAAAAAAATTAACTTATCTCATGAAAGTGAGGTATGTAATCTATAAGCATTAACAGTGCAAAAATCTGAAGGTAGTAACAAGTTTCATCGTTGGTATACTGGCTGCGCAACAACATTAGAATGCCTTAGCTGAAAAATCTTTAATACATCCACAATCAGCAGCTAACCCTGAAATAATCCAATGACATTAAATGGCTTTGCTTAAATTTATCGGTGGCATTAGACTGAGAGCGGCATTAGTTAAATGTGGCATCACTTTATCAGTAGCATTGCTTGACTTGACTGCTGGCGTTATACTAACAGCAAAAAAGTGTCAATAAGAGCATCGGAGGCCCATTCGGACAGTGGGCGCACCAGTACGATGTACCTCCACAAACGCAGAGTGGTGAGGGAGGTATGGTTGCCCAGAGCAACAAATATCCAGGCAGCATATGTGGATTACGTCCCATTTTTGTTCTCTTTAGCCACCTTTTTCCTATGCGAGGACAACAAACCGATCGACCTGGTCATTCTCTATTGCGCTGTCATGCCTTTCTACCCTTCTTCAACCAAGAGACACGAGACTCGTTCCTTAGCTACTGATTTTCCCCTTTTCAACCTAGATGCGGGTTCGATGCCTACTCTCTTGGACAGTACAGTCTCCCTTCCTTTCCTTATTCAACCCAGACATGGAGTAGTCTGCATGAAGTAGGGTTTCCTTTAATAGTGCAAATTATGGTTTTCGTCTGGGTGGCTAGCAGAGCAGAGGATAGCAAATTGGGAAGATGGTGGAGTGGAAAAAGATCCACATGCAATGACGTGGCATATGGGGCAATAGAACAAGGTTATGGTTCGAAAAGAGGTTGCATACCTGAGGGTCGGCGGGAAGTGGCTTCGCTCGTGGTCGTCGTCCTCCGCACACACTTCGGCAGCGAGCTTGGGGACGGAGGCCATCCCGCGCGGGCGCTAGGTCTGAGAGGACGGCCTTGTCGTCCGTGCATGACCTCGCTCGCCGACGATGAGTGCGTCAACGCTGCACGTCCTTTTCTTCCCCGGCGAATCTGTGACCACCGGTGAGGAGGGAGAGAGGGGCCGTCTTTTTCAGATCTGGAGAGAGGGTGGTAGTGTGAGAAGCAAGTGGGCAGCTCTTAGCAAGAAAGCGCTCAAGCTCCAGCCTATATATCTTTTTTATACTACTAGTACTGGAGGTAGAGTAGTGGTAGAGTAGTTTATATTTTCTCTGTGTACAGTACCAGTTAGTCATGCTTCAAAATTGATTGGCACGCCATTAAAAAAATAAAGGTCGATAACTAATGCGGCACCTTGGGCCAACGCGGCCAGATCGCATTTTGCACGAGAAATTACACACCATGTTTCGTTGACATGTGGTCCCGTTCCAACATATCAGTGAGACGACGGCGAGTAGTAGGAGTATTTTCGAACGGACGTGTAGGCTGGGGCGCCTCTTCATGAACCGTGGCAAACTCGCAACCGTCCACCGACTCTTCGCCTTTCCCTCTCGATTTGGAACTGTTGTCGCACATTCTTCCTCTCCCTCCTCCATTTTCCTTCAGCCCTTCACCCTTTCTTCTGCAATTGTTCGATCGTCTTCTCCATGGAGGGAAGATGACTGGCGCTGGCATGACGGAGGCCTCGCCCTGTGACAGTTGATGCCGCTTGATAATGATATGTATGATGTTAAGATGCCATCGCTTGAGGGCAAGGCTTGGGCGGGCGCAAATGGAGATTGGGTTGTTTACATTGGGTCCAACTACGAGTCAGAACTTGTGAATGTGTACACTCGTGACCGGGTTCCACTTCCAAAAATCTCAGCAGACTGCCCAAAGGTTGAGCACACCGGTATTGTACGCACGTTCAAATACGATCATGGTGACTGTCTTCTACGGAGGACAGCAATTTGTCGAGTTCCCAACCGCTTTTGGAATTACAACAACTATCAAGTTGTTGCTATCTTCGACAAGCTTGTTGCCGTCCTTCGTGGTTCGACTCGATGGATATTGCTCAAAAATCAGTTTCTGTACATGGATGAGTACTGTGATGCAATTCAATACGAGGGCCTTGTGTTTGCTGCCACCACTTGTGGCACTGTTTTTGCATGGGATCCTCATAGTTTTGGTACGTTTGTCTTCCACCGTAATTATAATTGTTTCATCCACATGCATGCAGGTTAGCAAGTTTCCCTTTACTAATTAACCTTCTTCTTGTGTTTCCAAGGT